>NC_061508.1:247779027-247831186 GCF_022539505.1 Lolium rigidum | reverse complement strand
CGAATACTTGTCTGTGAGCATTTACAGTGAATCCTTCATCGAAACTGCTTGTCAACACCTTCTGCTCCTCGTTGGGATCGACATTCTTAGTTATCGAAGATACTACGATACACCCCCTATACTTGTGGGTCATCACCAACAAGTGTTTTTTCCTTTGTTGTTCAGGAGATTGTTGAAATTCATGCTGCAAGATGGAATTTGTCTCAAGGTGGAGTTTGTTGTATTGTGATCCAAATTCATATACTAAAGGGAGGCTAACTTCTGACGAGCGGAGCGAGGCCCCATACGTCGTGCCCTGCAGGGACGCCTGCGAAGGGGGGTGCGGGGGGCGGCAGCCCCCGCGGTACGGTACGGATCGTTGGCACCGCCTATATATACATCTTGTAAGCCGACGACTACTGTTTATCAGATTATAAGATAACCCACGGCGTTTGTAAACACCTCCCGATATAGTGAAGTTTTGCTGGCTGGCGCCCGTGGTTTTTTCCCCTTCTGTGTTGGAAGGGGTTTTCCACGTTAAATCTTGTGTCCCCTGCGTGTGTTATTGTTTCGCTTTTTGTTATTTGCTTGTCGCTTTTATAATAAAATCTATTAAAAATTAGATATATTTATACATTAAATCATGCTTAGATTTGTCTAAATTTAGACAAATTTGTAGTATCCCCTCCTCCAGTCAGGCTCCACCCTCTTCCTCTTCCCCCGATCCCCAAACCCCTACCACCCTTTCCCGTAGTGCGGAGCCGCCACTACCCCACCTCGCGGTCCATTTCGCAAAACCTAGATCCAAATCCTCGCCGCCGGCCATGGCGAGTCGCCGGGCCATCTCATCAGCGCTCCGCACGGCCTCCTGCACCCGCGCCGCCTCCCCGTCACCGTGTCCCCGCGCGCCGCTCCTTCGCCCATCCCCCGCCGGCTTACTGTTCAACCGCGCCGCCGCCTACGCGTCCTCCGCCGAGGCGCAACCGGTAAGGGCACGACCGCAAAGAAAATCCATGGTTGTAGCTTACGAATGGCCACAAACATATTGATTTGTCGCTGATCATTACACATGCAAAATGTTGACTCTTCACATCATGCCTGTCATGACATTGCCATCTTTTACACTAATCTTATGAACTCTGTTTTTTTAGTCTATTCTTATCACCTGAGGCTGCGGAGGAAAATATTTTGTAGTATTAGATACTTACGTTACTGGATGATGCATGCCTCGAGACAAATTTTCTTGAGTGTTAAAAAAAAAGATAATTTTTCTTGCTTATACATCTCTATGGTCTGAGAATCGCTCAAAGCATAGAGTAGTTATCTTGTTTCTTCGTCCTATAGTGGAAAAGACGGAGTGTGCGTGTGCGCTTTGGTGGTTTTCACTAAGTATCATACAAATTGGCAGGTCCAGAGAGCCATACATTTCCCAAAGTTGTAATATTGTGCTGCAGAGTGACCTTATGAAAATGACATCAGTAAAACATGGAAATGTATTTTTATTATATTTTATTATTATAATTGTGCTCAAAGTGTTACATTAAGGACCATGTCAATCTCCTAATGATATTTCTCGATTGAAATTTGGTTGTTATGGATTTGAGATGATTGGGAGTAGTTAGTGGTGATGCTGCTGGTAGAAATTGCTAACAGATAATTTATTTGCGCAGACACGTCGGGTGGGTAACAAGGCCAAGGGCGCGAAAAGCGGAAAAGCCATGATGTTTCCGCTCCATTTTCATTACGAAGATGTATTGCGTGAGGACCTGCTGCTCAAACTCAATCACACCAATGTCATGGAAGTCCCCGGACTGTTTGAGATCAGACTGGTACCAAAATCTACCTCTGATGCCAAAATCCAATTTGGAAAGTTAGCCATGGAGATTCTGTGTGGTCAGAGATCCATACAGGCACAATTGCCCGACCATTTGAAATCAGGAAGGTCGGGATCCAATGCGTTCCTGGCGTCCCAGAAAGACGCTACATCTCTAAGACAAAGCATCATTCGAGGGCATGGAATGTACAATTTCCTGGTCAGAGTCTTGACAGTAATGTCTATGTTGGATTCTAAGGTATCAATTGAACAGGGAAACTGCATCAAGTTCTTCATGGCAACTGAGTTTTGCGAGTTCTCCCCAGAGATAGAAGATCATTTCGAGATCTTTGAGAACATTGGAGGGTTCAATGTGACAATTGTCACTTCCGCCAGTTCAAAAGAGGAGACTTCCCTTCTGTGGAGTGGCTTTTTGCTCAAAGATGAAGGTGAAATTAACTAAGATGCTGGAGATGAAGCAGTGAGAGATCACAAGCTTCATGGCTAAATATGAACTAAGATGAAAGCTTTTAGCATTTTGCAATCTGATCTTTTCCCAGGTCAAGCATTCCAAGATGCCAAGAATGAAAATGTTGGGTACTTGGCTTTTCTTGCTGCATTAGTAGCCAGTTACTTGTGAAGTTTTGCCTCTCAAGTAGGCTATGATTCTGGATAGCAACTGGTGTAGATTTTATTTTGTTACCTGAAGCTAGCCAATATTTGTCTTGTGCCTAAACTTTATCATTCGAACTGATAACACATTTACCAAGACGCTGTGTTCCTTTTGTTGTTTTCCTTGTGGATGGACATATGGTGTATGTTAACTCAAGTGAAACCAGGAGAGCAATTCCCAAGCATCATATTTCATTTTTTCCTAGGTGGTGGTCTCTTGTGAATTCTGGAAATTAGCTTGTTCTTTTTGTTGGAACGATGTGTTGGGCTAATGTAATGCAATTGTAGTTTGTTTGGTTGCCGGCATTATCCTTCCCTCTACTATGATTAATCTTCTCTCTAATTACAAGCTTGAAGTAAATAGTTCTCAACGTTCCCTATTTTCAAACCCTTTGTACCAACTATTCTTTTTAGACCAGTGACTTGCTGTTGCCATTAACCATGCAGAAACAATTCAAAATGGAAAGCAACAAGCAATTCATGATAGCGTTAGAGAATAAGCATAAAATATTCACTGATCATTATAGAAATAATTATAGAAATCATCAGAGTACAATTTATGCTTCATCATCACTGCAACTCTCTACAACCACATTCCCATTTCTTGTGCATCTGAAAAAAATGCAAGGTAGGAATACAATATTATACACCATTTATAAAAGGATGTCTCAACTTTGTTTAAATTTGAATGTATCCATATCCGATTTAGTATATAGATACATCCACATTTTGATGAAGTTGGAACATCTTTTTATGGACAAAGAGAATAATATATGAAGAACAAGATGAACATAGATCACATAACAATAGAAATAAAATGCAACCACAAAACATAGGAAAATAGAAATAGCACAATCGAGTTTCAAGGTCACATGACCAATACGAAAATATCCAAAGCAGCAGATAAATCAACATCCAAGTTCAAATGGTAGTGCATGACATGTGCAAATATCCAAAGCTAAACGAACATAACAAATCCTACTATTACTTTTTTTTACTGTTACACCACATGAGACATATAAATTTTAATTCCTTCTCCTGTCCGCATAAGGCTGGTGCCAACGCAGGCTGTAAGGCGGGCGGTATCGCCCGCGACGGGGCGATAGCGGGGCGAGAGGGCGGCGAGACGGCAGCGCGGGGCGACGGATCCACCGCTCAGCGGTAGCGCCCGCTACCGCCCGGCTGCCGCCCGCGCTGGCGCGGAGAGGGAGGCGAGAGCGGGGCGAGAAGGGGGCGAGAGCGGGAGCGGCGCGCTGGCGGGTGGGGGCGGTAGCGGGGGCGAGAGCGGGTGGTGCGATCTGATTCGTCCACGTCAGCTAGCCGTTGGGTGATGTGGAGGAGAGAGAAGTGAGAGCTGGGACTATAGCCCGTGCACTGGCACCGTGGGGTGAGAGTGGGGTGAGAGTGAGGGTAAAAGCTGACGTGGCGAGGCTATAACCTGTGATGCATTGGCACCAGCCTAATGCCTCTTCAACCAATTGAGTATCCCTCACTTGACTTCATAGTACTACCTCTGTCTACAAATAGATATCTAAGATTTATTTAAATCCAGATGTATTTAGATGCTATTTAGTGTCTAGATACATCCAAATTTAGATAAACCTGCGATTTCTATTTATAGACGGAGGGAGTATATAACATGCAATGATTTTCAAATTTATCAAACAATTTAGTTGCCATGTAGTATTCCTCACTTCTTTCAGGAGCCCCACATTCCACAACTTTGTGCATGATGGCTTCAATTTCACTGGTCAATGTGACAATATTAGTGCATGTCGCCGAATTGCTATCAGTAGTAGGTACCTCCGAATCGCTTGTAGAAATAGAATTCTCAACTATGTCGTTGTATTCTCTTTGCACGGAATCATTCTTCTTATTTGGGTTAGAGGCAATACAAGCAATCCCACGCTTTAAGTTCCTGATAACTGGGCTACCTTGTACCTCCTCAGCATCATCATCACCAACACACTGGTTAGCATTCTTAGATCATCTCTAATAGACCCCCTTAAAAGGGCCCAAACCCGTATAATAACCGCCGATATACGGGGTAGGGCTCTACCCGGCCGTCTAGCAGACCCCGTAAAACAGGCCCCCGCGTCGATTTTTTACAGTTTCGGCTAAGGGGTGGCTTCTGGCCCCTTACTTATACGGGGCGGGAGGCTGAATACAGGGCCAACCCCTCACTTGTGGCGCGCTGAACTTTCAGGAAATCGCGCGGGCTAGGACCAAGCGACGGGTGCAGGAGCTCGTCCGTGCCTCGCGTCGGTCGCGGCAGGGGGCCGGGGCGGCGTCGTAGAGCACGTCGGGGGCTGCCCGCCGAGATGCTGCTGGATGACGCCGAGCAACGCCTCGTAGGCGGCGTGCGTCTGGGCTAGCGAGAGCACGCAGGGGTGCCTTGGTCCTAGGCTAGCGAGAGCACGCAGGGGCGGCGGCCGGGGCGGGGCAGCGCGCATGGGGTGGCAGCCGGCCGGGGTGGGGCAGCGCGCAGGGGTGGCGGCGGGGGGCGGCTGCCGGCCGGGGCAGGGCAGGGCTTGGGGTAGGGGGCCGGGTGGTTGGAGGAGGAAGAAGGAGAGGAGGAAGAAGAGAAAAAAAAAGAAATTGATTTGGCATATTTTAGGAATATACCCTTTTACAGTTTAGGGATACGTGGTCTGCTAGCTCGGACGAGTTTTCGGCCGATCGAAATCGAATACAGGGCCCTCTACAAACGAGCAGAAAAATACGGGGTCTATTAGACATGCTCTTAGCAGCCTTGGGCATGACTGAACTGTTCCCGTTGATATGCTCTTTCGGTCGGTAACATAACCTCAAGTTGCAGAAGTTCTACTTAAAACTTAGAGCAGCTCTGTAAAACCCTTTCAGTTCGGCGCCAGGATGAAGCGGCGACGGTGCATCTCGAATTGGTGGTCGCTTCCCTCGCGTGGCACCGGAGGCACCGGCACACGCCGCGAATTGAGGTACCAGCAGCCGCCCGGCAGGCCAGGATCTCGCCAAGGAACCGGTTGAACAGCCGCTGCGCGAAGTCCACAGGGACGTAGCGTCGGTTGGGTGGTTTTTTCTTTTTGCCGGCACGAGGATTCGGCCTCGCGCTCGTTCTTCGTCTTGCGGAACTGCCAGCCCTTGCCCGTGGTGTTGGTTATAGGCGGAGGAGTGGCCAGAACGCAGCCGGCCCGCTCCTCTTAAAAAGGCTCGGCGCTCCATCGCCTACAACACAGGCATGCGGGAGGTGGGGCAGCGCTATGAACGCATCGCAAAAACCGAAGAGGCACCGGCAACCATCACTAGCGCGCGGAAGACGAAACACGCATGGTCGCTGGCCAGCGAGCCCGAAGGAGAAAGATACGAACGCCCGTGCGTTGACCGCGTTGTGTTCATGGTGATCTATTCCGAACGCAAATTGAACCGTGAATGCGTCGGTGCAGGCTTGCCAATTAGAGATGCCCTAAGGGCATCTCCAACGGGGGCGTCCGTTTGCATTCGCCCGAGCCAAAAATGAGTATGGAATACGCTCCAGCGGGGCGACACATATTGACTGGGCCGTCCGTAGCGACGCAAACCCGACGCATATTTGCGCCTGGGATGAGTCGCGGCGGACGATGCACAGACGCCCCAAGTGATCGCTCGCTTTCGGCCCGCCTGGTAGCGAGCCTGTATCGAAGGCATCGCTTCCGCGTCTGCGCCGCATCCTTCGTCATCAATGTCGCGACTGCCTCTTCTGCGCACACACTAGTGGGCGGCAACTGGTCTTCTGCGCCGCCTTCAATGGCATCGTTTCCCGCGCGCGGCCGGCCTTAAAAGTCGACCGACATCGTTCCTGCCATTTCTCACACCTCCACTCCCACCACCGCCGCGCGCCACCGTAGCACCATAGGTAAGAAGAAGAACGACTTCGAGGCGTCCGGCAGCGACACCAAGAAGGCGAAGCGGGCGCACAGGGTGCCGCTGCCCGTCAGTGTGGCGCGGCTCATGCACGCGAACTAGACGTCGTGCGACGACTGGAGGGACATGCACATGCCTGGTGGCTGGCGGCTGAGCTACCTCCGGTGTGGGCTGCTCAACCTCTTCCGCTGGAGTGGGCTGCTCTACCTCTACCACCGGCCTGGGCTACTCCACCTCACGCACCACCACCGGCCTGGGCTGCTCCACCTCCACCACCGCCGGCGGCACCAGCGTATGTTCCGCCGCTTCCCAACTGGCCGTGGGTGGTACTGGAGCTCGTCGCGATTGACATCGACAACGAGAACTAGTAGGCGCAGGCGTTCTTGGGGTTTTATTTTCCTTTCTTTACTATGTAATTTATGTTTTCATGTTAAAAAAATGCAAAATCGAAAATGCGTCATGCCGCTCGAGCCACCCAACGCAAACGGACGCGCGGTCGATTTCGACCATTTAAGCCAACACAAATGGAAGTGGCGCGCGAATATTTTCGCGTTCAAAATGCGCCGCCCCGTTGAAGATGTCCTAATTCATGAGGGGTTGATTGCCCGAGAAACAGGTGAGACTTGAACTCACCTGCCACCTTGTGATGGAGTACCATGCTCCCAGCTTTTAGCCTCTTCCCGTCCAATGACAGAGTGCGGTGGCGCTGCTGCATCCAGAGACCAGAGGCCAGAGCACGTACGTAGTCGCGCGCGGACAGCGCGGTCCCCGTGACGATAAAGCCGCTCCTGTACCGACCACCCACCGGCGCCCTCACGGCACTCTCGCGCGCCCGAGCCCCGCCGCACTTATTACTCGTCTCTCTTCACCTCACCTCACCTCCCACCTCGTACGGCAAATCCGATCCATGCAGCGATCGATCGATCGATCGAGCTACCACAAGTTAAAGTAGCCGCGCATTGCGTACGTAGCATACATGGGCAAGAAGCCCGGCGGCGCCGGCGGCGGCGGTGGCTGGCTGGCCACCGTCAGGAAGGTCTTCAAGACCAGCCCCTCCTCCTCCCCTTCCAAGGCCAACAAGGTGATCTTGCTCCCTGAGTTCTCTGGCCATTCTGTACGTAGTTACCAGTCAGTCACTGATGATGTTGGTTGGTCGTCGGGGCTGCAGGGGCCGGGAGGCGGGGAGCAAGAGGCGGAGATAGTGTCCGTCGAGCACTTCCCGGCTGCCGACACGTCGTCGGAGGTGACGAATGACGGCAGCGGCGGGAGGGAGCGGGTGTGCGGCGGGGTGGAGGCGGAGGCAAGGAGGGCGCGCCGCGCCATGGCGTCGAGGATGGCGAGGCTCGCGGCCCTGCGCGGCAGGGCGGCCGGCAGGGAGGACCGCGCCGCCGTGCGCATCCAGGCATTCTACAGAGGTTACTTGGTACGCGACGTTTCTCCTGCCAAAGTTCTTCCAGATTAATCTACATCTTCACGAAGATAAACAAGTTTCTGCGAAAACTGAAACGTATTTTTTGAGTAACGTTTTGACTGAACCTTGCGGTACTGTTAATTAAGTTCTGTTCTTCCAGCGACCCTGACACTGTGTTGGTAACGACTGACCAGTGCTAAACGAAGCTCTTTTCCAGTTAAGAGCAGCTTGCTTCCACTGTTTACATGCTATAAAAAGCGTGCAGGTATCAGGATTGCTTGCGATTAAGGGCATTAAAAAGGTGGCTTTCAGCAAGAAAGAACTATGATTAGATCACCATCATAGTTGCCGTTAAGTACACAGTTCACTCACCTAGTCGCCACATTTCCCCAATCCAAAGAGGCGGTACCTAGGCAATTGGGGAGTTGCCGACTTTGAGTTTAGTTTGTATGTGATGTTAAAATACTAGTTTTTATCTATTTTTCATTAATTAATTAGACAATTTATGCTCTGCTCAATTAGTAGATTGGAGCAAAGCTTTTGCCTCCTTTAAAAAAAGTTGAGCAAATATCACAAAAAAAAAATTATAGGGGTAAAATTTCACAAAACCACGTCGGAAGAAAATTTGATCAGAAAACAACAACTTTTAGTCTAAGTTGTTAAGGAAACCAAATTCTCAAGATTTGATATGTTTGACAACCTGAGCCCACTGGTCAAGTGCCACGCGAGGCTGCTCTGTAATTTCCTTTTTGCTCTAGCCATACTTGAACCAAACTGTAAGGTTCCTCTCGATCTCTCTTAGTATTTCACATGGATTCGAATTTGAATTACACAGGTTCCAGCTGCCGTCAGAAGGGTTCAGGTCTTTGACACAAACCATTTAGAGTTTTCCCTTTTTCTTTTTCTTTGAAGCTGTTTGCCAAAATTCGTTGCAAAATTCAGAAGAGTTCAGAAAATGTGAGAACTTCCAAAGGCTCGATCAACACCTGATAACCCCATCAGAGATTTAAAAAAAACTACAAATTATAAAAGACACATGATTTGTTTGGCCTTTTTTTTTTGAATTTTCTTAGGCTGTTTTATTAGCAAGTTGTAGTCTTGTACTATGCACATGCAAAGACTGATCAGGCGGTAAAAGTTACAGTAGTGATTGGGTTGAATTTTTTGCAAGGACCTACAAAATTGATTGATATCCCGATTTGATAATTTATTTAAAGCTATTGAAAGTTGAGGGTTTGTCGGTTAAAATTGGGTGTCGGTTGAGAGTGGAATAATAGAGGATGTTTCTCATTTTCTCAAGAAGAACAATGTGCTGAAAAGTTTAGATTCACACTTGCTTGCAGGGGAGTTCAAAATGAAATGACACTGAATGTGTGCACCTGTTGTGTTCAGGCTAGGAGAGCCCTGCGCGCGCTGCGCGGGCTGGTGCGTTTGCAGGCGCTGGTGCGCGGCCACCAGGTGCGTCGCCAGGTCCGCCAGACCATGCGCTCCATGCAGGCGCTCGTCCGCGCGCAGGACCGCGTCCGCGCCCGCCGGCTCACCTCCCACGTCGACGCGCGCGGCCGACCTGCCGCCGTCCCATCGCACGGCGGTGGTCGGCACTCCTACGGGCACGACCGCCTCTTCTTCGACGACGAACAGGGCGAGGAGTACGCCGAGACGGAGGCGCAGGTACGGCGACCAAGAAACAGGCAGAGCAGCATGGGCAACTTGAGCCCGTTCCAGGAAGGGTGGGACGCCGTCACTCGAGCCGGAAGCTTGCGTCGTCACGGCGGCGACACCGCGGCGTGGGCACCTGCCTACGCACACGGCTTCCAGCAGCAGGAGCACAAGGTGCGTCTGCCTGGCCATTCTCTCTGTACAAATGCAATTCCATCATGAGCATCAGTGAGAAGTAATTCAAGATCAAGACTCTTGCAGCTACAGTGCGACGAGCAGGACCAGCGCAAGGTCGGCTGGGACTGGCTGGAGCGCTGCATGGAGCCGAGCACCATGCCGCCGGGGCCGGCCAGCCAGCACCTGGCGGCGGAGACGTCGTACGTGACCGCCTTGGCCACGGCCAGTACGGAAGGCGTTTCGGAGAGGACCGTGGATATGGACCCGAGCAGGAAGAGCCCGCCCAAGGACCTGTACCCGGTGCGCGCTGGCGCCGAGGTGATCCCAGGGTACATGGCAGCGACGCAGTCGGCGCGCGCCAAGGCACGCATGGCTGCTCCAAGGGCGCACAACCGGAGCCGGTCCGGATCGGTGGCCCTTGGCGGTGGCTCGACGGCAAGCTCGGGCTGGAGCACGAGTAACAACGGTGATGGTGGCGCCCGTACGGGTTATCAGAGGGAAGGGTACAGCCCGGAGTCGAGCTCCAGCGGCGAGCGGACGCTCCCGGCGGTTGGCGGCCCAGGCAGGGTGGCCTATGCCTGACCCTTGCATAGTTGCATGATCACAAACTGCTACTGGAGACAACTGATAGTATGTTAGTAACGTGTTCAAGTTCTGGGGTGTGCTCATGACTGGCTAGCTGATCCCAGCTTGTTAGATTTATGGGTGTTGCTTCTTTTTTTTACGAAACACAATACAATTAAAGACACTCACACATACGCGTACACACTCACCCCTATGAACACACACACACACCCTACCCTATGAGCATCTCCAAGATTACATCGAAGAACTGATCCAGTGGGTTTTGAGATTGACGAAATCACCACAGCCGCCTCGCTGTTGACGGGAACGTCACCTCTCACTGAAGAATATTCCATCTTTATGAGACACCAAAGTGTCAAATCTAGAATTTGAATTTTGGTGGGCTGGAGGTGTCACTGTCCTCCTAACCATCCAACCACAAACCACAGGTTGGTTCTCCTATGACCGTTGCTCTTGTACAACAAGGATGATGGTGGCGCCCATTAGGACCATCAGAGATAAGTGTACAACCTGGAGTCGATCTCCAGGCGAGCGGACGCTCCCGGCGGTTAGCAGCCCCAATATGAGCATAAACTGCTAATGAAGGCAACTGATAGTATGTAAGTAACGTGATCATTGTTGTGAAATGTACATGTGGATTGCCTAGCCCTTTCCATCAGTTCGGACTTTTGGTTTAAGTGGCTAGTGCATGAAGCTTAACATGGTATCAGAGCCCCAGGTCTCGAGTTCAAATCCTGGCTTTCACATGGTTTTCGCAATTAAGCCTAAAAATTGCTGTTGCCCCCCTCTTTAGCCACCGCTAATGCCCTGTTTCGGTGTGCTCTTCTTCTTTCACGTGTTGACTTTCTCTTCTCTCGTCACACGCGAGTGGGGGTGTTGTGAAATGTATATGTGGATTATCTAGCCCTTTCCATCAGTTCGGACTTTTGGTTTAAGTGGCTAGTGCATGAAGGTTAACAATCATCTTGTGAGGTGTGCTCTTCACTGGCTAGCTAATCCTAGCTGGTTGGAATAACGGCCGTTGCTCTTGTACAGTAGTACGTACGTGTAGTAGGCATATAACGTTAACATATCAAAATTTTATCAGAATATTTTTGGAAATTCATGTTAATGATAGGAAATTCATGTTAACGTTATCAGAATATTTTTGGAAACAGGTGCTCCTAGGTGCATCTTTGAATTTGCGCCCACATGCCTAATATCTACCTAAGCCGTAGACTTGCGCCAGCTCTAGGAATAGAGGTTTTGAAATTTGGTCAAAGATCAATTGGACAGCAAACCGAAAGAGATCGTTTGGTGGTATCCAGGTATTCATTTCATTTGGTACAAATGAAATGAATTCAAACTTCCAGCAGGAATTAATTTCATTTCAATTGAGATTTTAGTACTACAATATCAGCCGCTACCACATGGATTTGTAAATGAACTGAATTCTATATAAAATTGCAACATAATAAAAACACGTTCTTTCCCATGGGAACGGCGAATGTGAGCACGACATAAATTGCAACACATATTTTCTAATAACTTTGTAAACTCAGAACACAAATTCGCGTACTAAAATGAAAAGTTTGAAAGTTCTGTTACCATTTCATTAGATAAATGGGAGTAGCTCTCTGGTATCCGTAATGAACCAACCATTGAGGACAAATAGAGGAGAAAATAACATGTTGGTTACAGCAACACCCTAGTTTTGTATGTAAACAACATAACAACGAAAGACTATCATGTGACGCCCCGGAACCGGTACCATGAGGATTCCAGCGAACCCGCCGAAATCCGCACGATATCGATTCAGAGACGCCCTCCGACACGACGTGCGCGACGAATCACACACGTGATGCCAGAGGAATTAACACGAGCGGTAACATTACAACAGGATTACAATAGAACCCACAAGAAACATATATTACAACAACGACTCCAACGAGTCAAGATACAAATATACAATACAAAGATCCAAATCATACAGAAGATCGAATACGTCCGAGTACGGACAAGATACAAATTGGACTAAGAGTCCTGAAGATAACCAGCGACGTCCATAACCCTGCCCAGGCCAAGCCGGAAGGGTAACCTTGCTAACGTCGTCATCTCGTACCTGTCAAAGTCGGGCCATCGGTTGCCGACAAAAGGGAGGAAGCAAAAGAGAAAGGGGAAAATGCGAGAGTAAGTACCAAGGAACGAACTCCGGCACGTACTTAGCGAGACTAGAAATGGCTATGCTCGCCGAGCGGGTATAAATATATATCGCCTGGGGCTATATGGTAGGTTTAGCGGCAGCAAAACTATAACCAATAGAGACACGCTACAACATCCGTCTAATCAGATAAGATAAGGGAGCGCATAAGGTAACAGATAAATACTACACAAACATAACCCAGCCAAATACACATATCCCCTTCAACAATTGCGAAGAGGCAATGTAAAAGGCACTCAACGGTGGACAAGTTTTATTAGGTATCGGTTGTAGTAATGCTATATTACTATGACAGTTATTAACAAATTATTAACAACAAGTATAAGGTGTAAGTTGTTCTATGATCAAGCTATACAATTCCAAGTCGTCCATAACCGCGGACACGGCTTATCGATAAGATGTACACCCTGCAGGGGTTGCCCAAATGTAACCATACGCATGCTCGACCCACTTACGACAGGTGGATGTCTCACAACAAGACCGTTCCCAGTTCAACAAGAAAGTCTAGGGGGCCACCCGACTAAGCTACCCGTAACGAAGTCCGGCCGTACTCCGAAGCGGACTCAGGGTTTGCGTTAACGGCTAGGCGTGCAAACCACACGCTTCGCTAAACGTTCCGCAGGGTACAGTACAAAATATAAACACCCGAAGGCAACGGGAAGTAAACACTCGAAGGCAACAGTAAGTAAAGCATGGCATACATGGCATAGGCAAATAAAACCAAGGTTGTGGCCCCCTTTTCAACTGACTTGAGAAAAGGTAATGGGTGAGGGGGTCCCAATAATCGTCCCCACGCATGGGTAGAGCGCTCAATCTCGGAACAGATAACAAGAACTCGGGTCCAAGGGGACATTGGCGAGTCAAAGTTCCGATGCTTTCGCAAAGGGGCTCACAGATGCCTCTGCTTACAATTTTAGTTGTTAACAATTAAGTAAAGCATGTGTATCTCCAACAACTGATATAGCATGTGATAACCTCCCGACAACCCAACATATCCCGATAACAGATCGAGATAAACAACAGAGCCTAACACGCCTACGACTCGCAAGGCTCAAACATCAATCAACGGCTAAGGGTAAGGAATGATACATATAGGATTATTAGGGTAAACAAGTGGAATAGGACACGTGACTCGATAAAGAATCGCAACATAAGGATAGCAGTGTGAGGGAGAGAGTAAATAGGTGAAGAGAGAGGGCTCGCCTGTGAAAAGCTGCAGAAGAACTTGTCGGAGAACTCGTCGTATCTCACATCAACACTTCGCGATCCTATCCGGAAAGAAGCAAATGCTGGAACACACAACGTATGCAAGTCTTACTACGGATAAAGAAGATCCAGCATGATCAAGATGATATACATGACATGGCAATTATGATGCGATGCAACTTATCCAATTAATCGGAGTCGGAACCCCGAGCAATCAAATTATGTTGGAGTTGCATTTTCTACCGGCAAAGTTAAGGGTTGAATAGAATGGCACAACATGGCAGGGGTGAGCTACTTCCAATTTAAACGGAGCGGGGAAAACCATAGTTGGAAATCCAAAATACTCCGCATATATGTGAGGTGAACATGCATAACTATCATCGTGCGACATGATGCGAGATGCAAACAGGCATATGGATGGTATAATCATATTCCTCTCATTTTTCTGATCAATTTTCATATAGAAAACATTTTCATATGAATTACAGATTAAAAGTTATTAAGAAAATAGTTTTTCAGCATTTTTAAATATAGAAACAGATTTATTTAAATAGAAAAGGGCCTGGAAATAATTTTCGTAAAGGGGTGAGGACCCCGGGTTAGATTACAAAACTGGCAGGGGGTTAACGTGTAAAGGATAGAGACAGGGGTGCCGGGTTGAGGGAACAAAACATGCAGGGGGCTAGATGCAAAACAGCACAGATCTGGATCTGGGGAATATTTCTCACCGAGGGGGATCTAGCCAGGGACGCTGACGGAGAGGGCCCACGTGCCATGTGGCGGTCGACGTGGCCAACCTTGCGAGGCGCACGGAACGTGCTCGATAGAAGGAGATGCCGCGCGGGCGACGGTGACC
Organism: Lolium rigidum; assembly: GCF_022539505.1. Taxonomy (NCBI): domain Eukaryota; kingdom Viridiplantae; phylum Streptophyta; class Magnoliopsida; order Poales; family Poaceae; genus Lolium; species Lolium rigidum. Next base: position 247,816,749 of record NC_061508.1, on the reverse strand, counting down.
ACCTGCAAGGCGGCATGGACGCGCGCGGCGACTCATCGCGTTCCCGGAAGCTCGCGGGGGTTCTGCGGATGCGCCTCGTCGGCGCGGGTTAGGAGGGGTGGCGCTGTTGCCGGGGCTTCACCGGAGTGGCGCCGATGGCGAGGACCTGCGGGAAACCACTTCGGTCACCATCGGTAGAAGGAAACGGGGAGCGAGGGGGGAAAAGGAGAGGTCTAGGGGATGCACCGTCTCACCAGGAAGGTGTTGGAGTGGACGGGGAGGCCGGAGGAGGAGGGACGGCGTCGCCATCATCAACAACATGCGCGCAGCTGAAGATGGGGAAGGAGACCGTGGCGACGAATTGGGGTGCCCCCGGCGCGATTCGACGTACTGGGAGGAAGAGGGAGACGCGGCGGTGCTCCCGGTGAGCTCAGAACGGAGAGGGGTGGCCGGAATCGATGGATTGACGGCGAGGAGGAGGCGGTACCGTGGGGGTTTCGCTTCTCTGGTTCGCTTGCAGAGGAAGAAAGAAAAAGGGGAAGGAGGAGACGGGTTGGTGGAGATGTTGTGGTCCAGAGGTAAAGCAGAAAGGGGAAGGGAGGATCATGCGGGGGAGGGTGGAGCTTGGCGCGGTGGTTGGAAAGGAGGGAGGACCCGGTCATGTTCTCTGCGTGCTCGGGTGGAAGAAGACGACAAGGGGAAGAAGCGTACCGCTTCGGTGGAGGAAGGGGGTCGGGCTGGACTTCGGCCAGAGGAGAAGAAGGGGAGAAGGAGCTGGGCCAGAAGGGGAGAAGGAAGGATGGGCCGCTCGGGCCAGGAGGGAAAAAAGAGAGGGTAAGGGGAAGAGTTGGGCCTGGTTAGGGTAGGTTTTTCTGTTTTATTTTTATTTTAAATCTGTTTCCTTTTCCTTTTGATTTTAAAACTGTTTTTTGAATCTTGAGGCAAGGTGAGAGAGAGTTTCAAACTTAGGTTTTCAAATATTACTTTATTTGTAATCCAAAACAAAACAACATTTTTATTCCGAAATTAATTGTTGCACAACTTAATAATAAAATAGAATATATGAGAGGGGTTAGAGTTTATTAGATGGAAAAGAAAGATAAGGAATTATTAAAACCATATGAGAGAGAAAATAAAGAGTTAGGGTTTAATAAAATAATTCTATTTTGTTAAAACATGGATGTGATGCATGCATGATGCCATGATGATGCACAAAAGGAAGGCACAAACAAATCTAATATGGGGTACTACCCGGGGCCGTTACATATCACGTCATGACCAGCAATCACTTAGTAAATAGCAAAATGAATATTAAATGGAAACTTGAAGCTCCAGTACTTCAAGTTTAACTAGTATAGAGAAACCAATTTATGTTTCTGACATTATTCGGAAATGATTCCAACATTATTTTGAAGCAGAAGTTTAGATCCATTCCATGTGAAGTTTTGCTAGGCAAGCAGTCGCTTTGCACACCTTAATCAATAGGTCATGTGCCTTCTCTTCCTGCATATATCGTTACCAAGAAGCCAATTGTTAACCCATGGATCTACATATATATGGAATGCAGAATTAACTAGTTGTAGTTTCTGGAAAACAAACATATAACTTCTGATCCCAAGAATAATAACGCAACCAAGTCGGACCCATGATTGTATTTTCCCTATGACTTTCGTACTTGTTACTTGTTACTTGATACTTGATACTTTATATGTTTAATAAAAGGCCGTGTGCATCGATTGATGCAGAGGCTGGGGCTGCTGCTCCTTTATCGAAAAAAGAATAATAACGCATTGAGAATCAATCTTTTTGGCTGAGCTGTTGAACCTTGCCATACAAAAAAAGGAGGAAAAAGATACCACATAAATGCGTCCTCTAGTACAAACCTTTCTAAGAAAATAACAAAAATTGTTCGGTTTCTCGGATGCCCTAACCTGAACGAACACTACAAAGTACATATATGCGACCTATCGAGAAACTATAACTTGGATGACATTGGCAGTCTTCCTAGCCGAGATGAAACCTTCTATTGAGGCGGACATGGTCCATCAAGGCTTCATTAAATCCTTTGTTTAAGACCATTGCTATACTTTTACATGAATTTGAGTGATGCAAAGACTATTATGTAGACCGATGAAATAATGTTGTACTAGAGGCCCTAGAATGCTTTGTTTAGTAAAGAATAAAAATCAAATTCGAGATAGTGATAACTTGAACTTGAGCTTTAAGATGTACCTCTAATCCTCGAACCAAGCGAGTTAGGCTCATTTTAATTAACTATGATGAACTAGTATTAAGAGGGGTTCATGTGCATCCTGGCAGGCTTATACAACTCTACACCCAGCCTCTAACTAATAGACTTGTCCTCCACACCAAATGTATGTACACAATGACCTTTTTCTGTAATACATTTAGCAAATACAAATGAAAGCTTCCGCACACAAAAACTGGAGCATAAATTAAAGATTAGTATATCAAATAAGTCATACAATACAACTATTGGCGAGGAGGACCTACTAATAATACTAGTCCATCCTATGATGTCGGAGCCGCAACGAGCACATATGAATTATGATTGCACGCTTGGAGATGGTTGCACGGGATATCTACAACATGGCTGGCTGAAGGCATTGTATCGACCACATGATGCATAGATGACTTAGGCTTTTGTTATTCCGCTAGTTAATTTTCTTGTGCATACTCTGCGATTACTGGGATGTAAAATATGAACTTATGGAACAATGCAATAAATGAGGTTGTGTGCATCGATCGATGCAGAGGCCTAGTCTATGTCCCACATTTTAAAAATACTAGTAATTCTAGTAATGCATTGTAAATAGTTAGTACTAAATATTTTGTTGTTGTTGAATTACTCAACCCATTTTTATAAATCCCAAACTTCAAATATTAACCACACACTAAAACTAGTGATGATGGATTCTTTTTTAATTTTTTCTTACTAGCAAACAATTAAAGATAAAGGATATGCGTAATATACATTATTTGTTTCTTAGTAAGAAACATATGTAGAAACTAGAAATCTTAAAAATAAAGTTCATTTCTAGAGTAGAATAACATAAGCGCTCCAACCTCAATCCTCTCCAGTAGAGGGCAGCAAGTGAGATGGTGGCTTGAATATGGGAAGAGAGTTCTGGTCTCTTGATGAGGATCATCATGGTGTGAAACAGTTGGATCGTACGATGAAGCAATCCATTATGGTTCCAAGTTCTGCCATTGTTATAATAAGGTAGTGATCAACTGCAATGAGTGTCAAATAATTTCGGGGTGATGAGTAGTTGGCTTGTAGTTTGACGAACATGCATAACAATATAACATAGCTGTGATTCAGATGGATAATTCACTAACATCGGAGAATACATACGAACATTTGGAGGAGACCATATCTGTGGTTACACACCAACGAATTGTCTATGTACGATGGTGATGGTCTTCTCGTCCGGTATTCCCATGATTTTGGTAACTCATGAGAAGACCCCACCGACGTTAGTAATTTTGGAAAGTATTTCGGTGATGCCGGTGGATGTTTAGGTGAAGGCGATGCAAGTCAAAATTCATCGTTTGAATATAGTGGTTCTAGTGAGCACTTGGTGATATTGGCAAACATGGCACATAGAAGGAGAACCAAATTCATCAGTCAGACATGGTGGTTCTAGTGGGAATTTCAGTGATGGTTGTGAATATGGCACATACGGAAGTGACCATGGCACATATGAGGGTGGACATGGCACATATGAAGGCGAGCATGGATCATGCGGTGGAGAACAAACTTCATCAATCATACATGGTGATTCTAGTGTGCACTCCGGTGATGTTGGTGAATATGGCACATAGGAAAAAGGAGAATATGGTGGGTTTGATGGTGGTGGTGGTTGTTCTAACATCAATAGATGTTAAAGAATGTGGCACATAAGAAGGAGAATATGGTGGGTTTGATGGTGGTGGTGGTTGTTCTAACATCATTACATCAATATATGTTGCATATTGATGTTAGAACAACCACCACCACCATCAAAACACACTATATTCTCTTTCGTATTTGCCATATTCACCAACATCACCAGAGTGCACACTAGAACCACCTTGTATGGTTGATGAAGTTTGTTCTCCAACGTATGAGCCATGTTCACCTTCATATGTGCCATGTTCACCCTCATATGTGCCATGGTCTCCTTCGTATGTGCCATATTCACCAACATCACCGAAGTTCCCACTAGAACCACCATGTCCGACTGATGAATTTGGGTCTCCTTCGTATGTGCCATGTTCACCAATATCACCGGAGTGCTCACTAGAACCATTATGTTCAAACGATGAATTTTTGCTTGCATCACCCTCACCTAAACAGGTATATTCACCGGAAGCACTGAAATACTTTACAGAATTACTAACGTCAGCGGGTTCTTCTCATGAGTTAACAAAATCACGGGAATACCATACGCGAAGACCGTCACCATCGTATACAAACAGTTCGTTGGTGTGTAACCACGTATATGGTCTCCTCAAAATGTCCGTATGTATTATCCGATGTCAGTGAATTATTCACCTGAATCACAGCTATGTTATGCATGTTCTTCAAACTACAAGCCAACTACTCATCACCCCGAAATTATTTGGCACTCATTGCGGTTGATCACTACCTTATTATGACAATGAAGGAACTTGGAACCAGAAGGGATTACTTCATCATATGATCCAACTGTTTCACACCATGATGGACCCTCCTGAGGCGACCAGAACTTGCCTCCCATATTAATCCACCATCTCACTTGTTGCCCTCTTCTATAGAGGATTATGGTTGGAGCCCTTATCTTATTCAACTCTAGAAACGAACTTTATATTTAAGAGTTCTAGTTTCTACATATGTTTCTTACTAAGAAATATATTACGCATATTCTTTATCTTTATCGATTCATCAATTATATTATGTAAAGTACACAACTTAATCTGCACGATGATGCTTTCTTATAGCCAAACTGTGCCCCGGAGAAAACCAATACTCTATCATTCACGAATCAAATTGTACACATAAAAAATCATAAAATATTACTGACAGAGCAAGTGGTGAAAGATAATATTTTTTGCGCATGTGAGTGGGTAAGTTCAACTAACCTTAGGTTCAGACTGCAAGACGAAAGAAAACATCTTTGATTGCTCAAGTGTATACAATTCACGCAAAATAAAGTGAATAAAGTATAACTTAATCTGCCTCTCATCAATTATAACATTTGAAAAACTATAGTAGAAACCATTAAAAATGTATTTAGCATTAAATATATTTTGTTCTTGAATTAGGTTACTCATTCACCTCGTGTTGGGCTTCTTCCTTCGTGACGACAGAAGTTGTCCACACTTTTTTGAGATGGAAATTGTCAACATTGAATGACCCTAACATGAAGAATCACAAAAGAAATTAGTCACCAATAACTGTCATGTTAAATTCTATTATGTTCACACCTCACAACATAAAACTACGCTACCATCTAGTTTATCATTGAGTTTTTTTTGTTCAAGCTGATTTATCTACTACGTACCTGCATCTCATGGAAGTTGATACCAGCTATGATAATATGGTGGGAGTACATTTTCATCATATTTCCTTCACTGCAGCTGCACTTATCAAATATGTGGAGATTCTAACCAAGCCAAAATGAAAGAGAAAAGGGGCTTCCATATTTGAATATAAAATACACAAATGAAGCAAAACAAAAATACTAATGAGATATGAATAGTGGTCATGAATTGATTATGATTGATATATAAAAATAAATACGAAGCAAAAAAGGATTGTATTGAGAAGTTGGAGTGACATACCAAGAAAAAATGCTTGTAGCATTGGTCCATTAGTGTTGACGCCTTGAGAATTGCCCACGTCAATAAAAGAAATTGCAGGCAAGGGATGTGTACATAGAGGAGACGACAGACCTTGAGAAGTATCCACTCGTTTTCGGAAACCGCAAAATTAGTTTGGTTTCTCAGATGCCCTAACTTGAAAGCGAACACTTCCACTTACACACACGTTACCTATCAAAAAGCTAGAACTTTGAGGACATTGGCGCTCTGGTCAGCCGAGAGGAAATCGTCTACAAAGGCAGAAACTAGAGTCCAATAGACATGGATAATCAAAGATTTTTATATCATTTGTTTTAGACCATCGCTATACATTTTACATGAATTTTGGTGATCCAAAGACAAATCTTTAGAGTGATGAAAGAATGTTGTAGCAGAGCCCCCTAGAATAACTTGTTTTGTAAAGAATAAAAATAAAATAAATGGGAGTTGGTATGTCCTCAAATATGTTTGGCATTAGAAGCATTACTTGACAAAAACGTCCATATTGCTAAACTTGATTCGACAGTGAGAACGCCTTTTTTTTTTCCTACGTTGTGTCTTTCTCATAACAATCACCAAATTTTCTGCACCTACAACTGTTGCCTCAATAATGTTTCCTACTCCTCCCCATAATCGACTCCCTTGTTCGCGATAATATTGTTCCCTTTGAATCTCATCTACAAAGCCGCTCAAAGGGGCCACCGATTTCTATCTCTCTCGAATTGGATATGGGATTTGGTCGAGGGAGCGACAACGACAGTGGTGTTCCCAAGGATGACAGCGGTGCGGGGAGTCTTTTCTCCACTCTATCCTCTGTCTGTATCTCCTTCCTCTCTATATCGTTCTCTCTCTCCTCCATCTCGACCTGATTTATTGGCCAAACGCCACGGTAGTTGCATGTGGCGTTGCGGGAAAAACTACACCCGCTGGTTACATCTATGTTTCTGAATTTTCATGAAGGAGGAGAAAAGAATGAGTGTGATCCATACTCCCTGAATTTTCCACTTCAAGTTTTCATGTCGATATATTCTTTGAGTGTTCCTATTTTAGGTTCAAGTCCATAATGAATTATGTCTCTAAAGTCGTCCAAATTCCTCTTGGTGACAGGTTCAGTTAAAGGAATGTTTAGTTATTTTTTTGTTCATTTTTTCTTATTTACTTATGGCGGCTCAATATTATGGCTAAAAATTTGTGTACTTTGGTTGCCATTAGGTATTTCCCATAGATTTAGGAACTATATTAGAGATCAAATTATGTTGCAAGTTTATTCTCGTGCAGATGTACATCTTGGTGTTGTGACACTTCCAAATATTCCACATACATAAAAAAAATGTATAAATCCAAATATTCCTGAAATGCCATCCTTAAGAGGGATATGCGATCATTTTTTTTCTTACTAAAATTAGGGTATGTTATTTCAATAAACAACAAGGATGTTCGTATTTTTTCTTTTGTTGTTGCTTTCTTGGTAAATCCACCACCCATGTAGTCAGGTTTCACAGACATTTCTACTTCTCAATTTCCATAAAAAACACTAGCATGGCAGTTTTTTTTTCTTCCGATCATTGGAGCTTCAAGGTATGCTAGAACTATTAATGTATCATTAATTTTGTATTCTTGCAGTATGATGGGAGAAAATCTGTTTTAAGATACAAGCGAAATTGTTCAGGAGAGAGATAAATGATCATGTCGCGACCAAGGCATCTCCTACAGCGAAGTATAAATCGTCTGCATGATGATCATCCATTAGTGAAGAAGCTGAAACATGTATGCGGCAATCAACTTGGCAGATCGAGTGGGTATTAGCTATGGGTGAGAGGATAGTAGCAATATTAAATAAAATCAGAGGAGCATGGATCATCAGATCATGTATGCTGAACACAACAAAATGTGGGAGAAATACAAAGTGGAGGTGCTTCATGTGTCTCCATAAGGTGTGGGAGACAGAGGTGAACACATGAACAATACTCAAAACCAAGGGGTTAACACGGAAGACATGAGGATAAGTTGTGTGAAGAGTAACTACGAGAAAACCTTAGCCGCCCCTTGGCCCTTTTCTAATCATCTCCCTTGCTGCCACTGCCGCTGGCTCCGGCCGCGGTTGTGACGGGCCTGAACAGGGTTCGACGGCCGTTTTCTACAAGGGAGGTGGAGATCGGGACTCGAGCGGCGGCCCAGGAGGATCTGGCAGTGGAGAACGTCGTGGCTATGATTGATGGCGCCATGGTTTGAGTTGGAGGTGCTCGACCTACTAATCAACGTTTCTAGCTCGCAGCATTGCAGAAGGCTTGCGTGGCGACTCGGTGGTCTCGGTGAGTACCGATGCTCGATCTGGAGCGCCGACGAGCTCATGATGCTTCCATGTGTTGGTGCTATTGTTGGGTGGTTCTCTTAACACCGTGTTGGGAGGAGCGTCCGTCTTCCTCGTGTTGTCTCCGCGTGGTGCGACTGTTGTCCAAGGTCGAGACTTGGATAGGTTTCGCTGCCTCCAACTCTGGTCTGCTGGTTAGATGGTCCGACCCTGCTGTTCTTCAAGCACCAAGGCATCAATCTGCTTCTTGTGGGCCTCCTCGATTTGGCCGCCGACGAGTTCCGGTCTTTGTCTTGGAGAATTCGGCAATTTCGTGTATGGCTCTATAGGATATCTAGAGCAGTATCGATGAGGTCATGCACACCCTTACATTCAGCTAGAGTGGCTTCATTTGGGTGAGTCGCGAAGCTTCTCCTTCTTGTCGGTGTCGTGCAACATGTCTTAATATAGATTTCCATGAAACTGACAAAGGTGGAGAAAGCCATGGTGGCTGTGATCGGAGGTTGGTAACGGCGAAGAGGGTACTAGCTGTGATGAAGATAGTGCGGCACATGTTCTCCCTATGTGTCGGGCGACGACAACACTTTTTCTAGGGTGGAAACCCAAAATCTTCGTCAGGAGACAACAATGCTTGTGCATTCTTTCCTTCTTGAAGGCTCTACTTTTGGAGAACATCGTTTGTTGTCCTGGTGCCGTCTTCGGCGCTTGTTTGAGTGCTACTGTTGCAAATGGTTCATCACCACAACAGGTCTTTTTTCTTTCTTTCTTTCTTTATTTCTTGTATGTGGTCCTGGACATCTTGTTGGTGTAGAGGCTGGATGTAATTGGTATCTCCGTAATATTAATATATTTTATTTATCTAAAAAACGAGAGGAAACCGGAGTTTTTCACCACGTGGTTCAAAAGAGCAAAGGTGTCGAGGTTTATAAGAACATTTTGATCCATATTGACTTTATAATGTTGATTAAAGCTGGCGTATCTTTATTGACTTCAATTTTCATGTTAGATTTGTATAAAAAAGTGACATATATATACCTAAATTTTCTTGAGAGATAAAAAAAGGGAGGACTCTGCCAATAACGCACGGACATTCAACTAGTAAAAAACACTTGGACATGAGTTTTTCAGTTGTACCTGCAATCTTTGAACCAAGCGAGTTAGGCTCATTTTAATGAATTATGGTGGAATTTTATTATTTAATTAAGAGGGGTCCATGTGTATCCTCGTAGGCTTATAAAACTCTACATCGTGCCTCTAAATAAGAGTTTTTTTCTTCCACACCAAATTAAGCAATATTTTCTCTTTAAATGAGAATCCTCTGCTACCACATTTTCCAGCCTTCTAGTGCGTCCATGTCACCCTCTAATTTCAGTCGATGTCTTCCATCGTCAATTGTCTAGGTGAGCTTTATATAGGTTAGACAAGGGCCCCCTACATGAGCTGGAAACTGTCATGTTGTCCCATCTGCCCTTTGCGTGTGGTTTCGATTCGGATCAAACTACAACAACTACTCCAGTTAGCGCAAAGTCCGGCTTCCACCAGAGATAAGGCAACTTAATATGAGAGTTCCTGAACAAAAATGAGCACGAGGGAGTAGATATGCCTTGACAGACGGTCCTCGCCTCGACATTACCCAGCACAACCTCAACAGGGCGAAATTTTTTTTAATAATACTTTTTTCCGTTAATTTTATAAATAATACTCGATTTTGAACTTTTTCAAAAATAATACACCGTTGGGTTAGTGTTCCTCGATTAGTACTAATCGGGTTCAGGGAACCCGATTAGTGCTAATCGGGGAACACTAATCCGATTAGCATCAAGCACATGCATGCAGGCACATGTAGCCTACGGGGAGTCGGGTTCCTCTACCCGACCAGTACTAAACGGGTTTCTCTAACCCGATTAGTACTAATCGGGTTCCCCTAACCCGACGGTGTATTATTTTTGAAAAAAATTAAAATCGAATATTATTTGTAGAATTAATGAGAAAAAAGTATTATTAAAAAAATGCTGACCTCTACTACGAGGGCGTCAACTCCCTCGTGCTCTTTGACCGATAGCGGTACGCGTCACTGGCGGCTGCTCCTTCCTTGGCCCAGCCGCGGGGTCTTCTTAATTAGATGGCCTTCCATCTATCTGCAACCATCATGGAGTGTGCCCAATCCACGAGTGCATAGGCATCAGCATCTCCTCGGGGCAATCCACGATAACCCCCCCAAGTTGGTGGCACTTCCATCATATGCCCCCCTTGTGTCACTGACATGTGGGGCCGGACCCCACATGTCAGCGACACAAGGGGGGGCATATGATGGAAGTGGGTGTGAACTGGGGGGGTTATCGTGTATTTTCCCTTTCTCGGGGCCAATGCTACACACATTTTCTTTTGGGTACTAGTAATTGTGCACGTGCAATGCACGTGTAATCTTAGGTGATAAATATCATCACGGTGTTAATGCCTTATTGGAAGGAAATCCATCAAAGTACCAGATGCAACCCATTCTCACAACAACTACCAGACAACAAAATTCAGTCTTATACATGCAAACCTGAAGGCAAGATTAGCCCGTGCTATGTGAAGTTATGAACATGAAGCAGGCGTAAGTTTCAACAAACTGAGTACATGTGTCCATCGATGCAAAATTTCAGAAAGTTTAGTACAATAGGCAACTGAGTAGGTTGTATGATAAATATAAGAAAAATTCAGTACAGCCACCTCGTACTGTAATATATGAGATATATCAACAATTCCGGGAAGTATAATAGCATTAAAAAATTGCAACTTCAAAGTAACAAAATCATCAAACCACGGAAAATAAACATTGTTTCAGGCACACATGATACTTGAAGCCTGTATTAAACAGGTCATCCCTGTAAAGTTAGAAGACCCATAAAATATTATACATGTTATAACTGAGCAATATTGGTTGCAATGTTTCGGTGGAAATAATTTCTGAATATGATGCTGGACAGAGAATCACTAAATTAGTTTTGATAGTTGGTATATGAAGCAGGCTTTGATTGGTGATATTCAGTAAACATGTGAGATCATGGAAGACTGTCAAGAACTATGCATCAAACAGAGAAACTTATGTTCAAAAAAACAACAGAGAAACTAACTGCATATTGTGAGAGTGCTAACATTATGTAAGTGTAGCCATAAAACTAACTGTTGATCTAGTCTATGCGTTATAGTGAAAGATTCATCCGCTTTATGCCAGAAAAAGGTGAAAAGTACCAACAAAGGATTTTGCAATAGAAAGGAAAATGAAAAAAAGGAACTCAAACTGAACCTATACGGTCCAACAACTTGATTAGATGGCCCAGCTATGCAGGATTCAATAAGCAGAATACACGGTCTGTTCTCTGTAATTGTGAATGGGGGCCTGAAGATGCAAAATGAAATCAGTAAATATGAGATATGCTACATACTGAAGCAAAGGTGCACACGATACAGTTGACATCAATGTTGAATAAGCCAAGATTTATATCAATAAGATACAAAAATCAATTGCAAACTTATTTACCTGTGTTTTAATGCAACAGAAATGAAGAGAAACAAACAATGAGGACGTTTAACTTGTTGTTTTATGGATAATTCTTTGTTAGATGCAAGAAATGTTTATGTTGTAGCAGTGCATATGTGGCAAAACACATACAGTTTTGTTCAAAATCCATGAATCTTAAACTTAACAATCAAAATTAAAAAAATGTGCCACGAAACATAGCTGAAAAATAGAAAAGGGAGGGGAATTAATAACCTATCATGTTGCTTATAGCAACGTGGTTAACATGCTACCAGCCGCTGTATGCAGCAACAAGTAAACTAACTGAACTACCAGAGGGGAGTATCAATAGAAAAGGAGATAACCGGTTGCTCCCTACTCCTTGGGATTATTCCAAAACAATTAGAAGAGGCTCCACTCTCTGCCCACTCACTGGTACACCACGTCGACACCTGCCTATGAGCCCGGTTGTGCAATTCAAGATTCATATTATTGATATTGGCATACTGAGATAAGAAAACAAGTAATGTCGACAGATAACACCGTTCAAGAAAACTTCATTTTCTTGATCTAGTGAACGAAGGGGAAATATTGCATCAGAGCATCTTATCTGAATTCCAAGTATTCTCTTACATGGTAAATCAACTCATTCTCGATTACATGGTCAATATAATAATGAACAAAGATGCATCAGAAAGTAGTTGGCAATGAATTCTGAAAACAGACCTTGATTTTGCAGTGTCCAATTCGTCTGCAGGTTTGCAGCGTTGGCTCTGGCGCCGTGTGGGATTCTGTAGTCGACCAAGGGGCGGCCGGCCAGCAAGACGGCAGTGCAGGGGATGTGATGTCGGACGGCGATGCAGAGAAGCCTTAGTGCATCTGAATGTAGCCCATCTGCTAGTGCACAAGGAACAAATAAACATCAGGAAGATAGAACGGAGGCTTGGAAATGTAGGACCAAGACTAACTGCTGCATTATATTTTTCCATTGTACTAAAATTAAAGAGACAATTGATCCATACAAAATAAATAGAGAGTGATGTTTCCTATTCTTTGGAAGAGCTACGTCAGTATTCACACAGCCCTGGGTAGATTTTTCTCTAATAATAACGATCTAATAATACTGCGTCCTTTCATGATGCACAAATAAGACACTCGGGAATTTGTTAGGGGTAGCAAGCTATTTCTCCTACGTCTCAACTCTCAAAGCATCCATACAATAAAAATCAGAATACAGAAGCCACGATGTCATGATCAAATACCTTTCGCACATTATGTCGAACAGGTGACGTGCAGATTGAATTGTACCTGCACACTTTTCCCTGTTCAAAGATCCAGCGAGAAGTAGGAGATGGCAAGCAGCACGCCGTGAAGGTGCGAGGGAGATAGTGCAGACCCGTTAGGATGCAGAGAAGCCGGGCGGGCTCGCGCACGGCGGCGGCAGGATCAACTGAGGGGCGGAGGCAGACGTGCGGCTGCGTCCGCGCTTGTGAGGGACGACGCTGGCGACGTGGCGACGGGCGACGGGACGTGCGGCGGGCGACGGGCGACGGGAGTGCGGCGGGCGACGGGCGACGGGAGTGCGGCGGGCGACGGGAGTGCGGCGGACAACGGGCGACGTGCGGCGGCGTTGTTTGAGGGATTAGGGCCAGGTGATTAGCGGTGGGGAGTTGTCAGCCTGGGCTGTTTTAGCGCTAATTATGGTGGAGATTTGGAGCGTTAGATGGCCATCTGATGGCCGTGTTCCGTTGGTTCTGCCCCCTCTGTGCTTTTTTATATTGGTATAGATGTCACTCCAACTTCTTGATACGATGTTTTTTGTTTCCTATGTATTTTGTATATCAATCCAAATCAATTCATGACCACTATTCATATCTCATTAGTATTTTTGTTTTGGTTCATTTGTGTATTTTATATTCAAATATAGAAGCCTATTTTCTCTTTCATTTTGGCTTGGTTAGAATCTCCACATATTTGATAAATGCAGCTGCAGTGAACGAAATATGATGAAAAGGAACCCCCACTATATTATCATAGGAGGTATCAACTTCCATGAGATGCTTAATTTATCTTTTGTTGCATGTATGTAGTAGATAAATCAGCTTGAACAACAAATACTCAATGACAAGCTAAATGGTAGAGTAGTTTTATGTTGTGAGCTAGGTGGACATAACAGAATTTAACACGACAGTTCTTGGTGTCTAATTTTTTCTGTGATTTTTTTTCCGTTCATTCAGTGTTGACAATTTCCATCTCAAAAAAGTGTGGATAACTTCTATCATCATAAAGGAAGAAGATATACTCTGCTATGCCAAGTTGTTTACCATTTGTTTCTGCGCTCCAATATCTTTGTCCGCCCACTTAACATGCATTTCCTCTATTTTGTCTTGATTATGTATGCACGATTATTGCGCTATAATAATAATCTGAAACTCTTAAAATGGTCTCTATTTTTCGTCCTCGAGCGTATCACATAAAACCAACTACTTTTATATGGAACCGAAAGTTCCAGTTACTCGGTTGATCATGGGTTTTACAAGATGCTAGGATCTATGAAAGAATTCTCAGCCCAGCACGAGGAGAATGAGTAATCAAATTCAAGGACAAAATATATTTAATGCTAAACACATTTTTAATGGTTTGTACTATAATTTTTCAAATGTTGTAGTTGATTAGAGTTGGACTAAGTTATACTTTTTTTCACTTTCTCTTGCGTTAATTTTATACACTTGAGCAATCAAAGATGTTTTCTTTCGTCTTGCAATTATGACGGGAAATACCCAAATAGCTAGATTTTTTGGCACTTGCAGTGCACCTAACGAAGGCGGTCTGAACCTATGGTTAACTGAACTTACCCGCTCGATGCGCAAAATTGTTGTCTTTTACCACGGGCTCTGCAAGTAATATTTTATGATTTTTTGTGTGTACAAGTTGATTTGTGAATGCTAGAGAAATATTTTTCTCTAAGGTATAGTTTGCCTATAAGAAGGAATCATTGCGCAGATGAAGTTGTGTACTTTACACAATGTGCTTGGAATTTTTGGCAAAAAGGACCACCCTGCCGAATTAATTGACAAAAAGGACCACCTGTGAGTATAAATGGCAAAAAGAACCACGTCGGGTGTGGCGGCAGAGCCCCAGGCGACATGTGGAGCTTGCTACTGGAGGAAATGGCCACAGCATCCTGCCGTCGCACGTGGTGGCGACACGTTAGGCTACAGGCATCGCCGTCCGTCCGCCGTTCGATCTGTGGGCCATGCCGCCATGGCTGCCGGCGGCACGGTGCGTGGCGCATGCCTCCACTCGCCGTGGCGGCAGGCCTCTGCATGGCTCGCGCGGGAAAATCTGCCCGACAGGCTGACAGTCTGACCGCACTGATTTTAATGCGACGCGACGTAGCTGCTTTTTCTGAGATTCCTGCTCGATTTGTACAGAAAATTAACCACCGAAAGCAGCATTCTGTGCTGATACAGTAAATAGAGCATCGATAGCCTATGCTAAATATTGTGCTCTAATTTTTTGGTACACTATTCATACTAATTAAAGGCTATATAAGATACTGTTCTAAATAGATAATTTTGTATCTACAAAGGAAGACTTTAATCATACTATTGCAGTGATGCAGGTGATGTTAGATTCAAAAAAAAAAAATTCTTGAGCAGCAGGATAGCGAAAAGGGAAGAAAAAAAGTGTGTGTGAACCTCTTCATTCCATAAAATGGTGATGCCGACCTTCTTGGACTAGACTAATACCATTTTAGAATCAATATGAGCCATTAAGAAGTAAAACATTCAGGGTTGTCAAATGTGCCTCAATTTGCCTTAGGAGAAATTTGAAGTAGCCCTGCGGAAAGAGAGATGATCAAATGATAAGAACATTAGTTTGCTATAAAGACATGTTAATAATAATTGCATATGGTCTTGCTAAGTATGGAAACAACACATTAAAGTCCTTCATCAAAAATTGGCATGTATGTGTAGTTTCTCAGCATGTGAATCCTTGCATTTTTGTACACGTCGTTTTCAATTGAAAAGTTAGCCTAAGTGCAACCCCCCAAATCTGTAATATTTCAAAGGAGAATTTGCTCACAAGAAATCTGGTTCTAGCTTTTTTCAAGCAATTCAGAATACACTCTATAGACAACACGTTCGGAGTGGAGATAGTTTAATCACATTTCTATCAACCTATCTAGAAATGGTGCCTAGATTATGACAACAAGCATAGTTTCTCCCCGAAGTTTACACCTACGGGTATTCTTTGTATTTTGTTCTAGCAGTGAGTGACAAGTCCGTGGCTATATGGTTGAGCGCAGGCAACATTTTTAGTTTATGACATCATATTCGTATTTGCCAAAGAAACCTTTCAGCATTACCGTGAGGAACAGTATAAAAAGCTTACTACATCTAGACAAAATATTCAAAAAGAAGTTGTGTAGGATAACTTGCTTCTTCAAGGCATGCAAGAATGCAAACTGAGTTGAACCATTGGCAGCTCATTTCAGCCTGACTGGAGCATGTCTTACTGAAAAGGAATGCAATGAGTATTAGTACCAGTATTTGGAAGTGAATTAGGTACAAATCCATATTTTTTCACTACATAAGAATTGCACAAAAGGGACAAAACTACATTATAGATCAGATTGAATGGTGCCATGTAACTAAACTGAAAGGTAGCAACATCACAAACTAATAACAACACCCTGAATATAGAACTTGAAAGACTATACTTCGAAACTTGGCTAGAGAACGTACCTTAGGAGAAATTTGACCTTTGAACCCTTGAGAGTCATCACTCTCTTTTACCTTCTTAACTGAACTATCATGTGAGTAAAAACACTCCCACACCAAAAGAACATGTAAAATACTATCATAACTGGGAAATCAGCCAATGAGCAAAAAACATTGAGCTTCATTACAAATAAACACTAACAAATTTTACATCAACACTAGTTACTATCAAATGTTCATTTCGAATTGACAAAACTAACACCCATATTGATATGTTCCGACAATTTTTTTGGGCTAAAAGTTATCAACTCTCAATGTGTGATTTATCAACGGTAAATTTTAAAAATTACCAGCCCGAAAAGTTAATTTTATATGGAATATTTTTACAACTTTATTTTGGATCACAAGTTATCAATCATATGCCATTATTTTAAATGTGAGAAGTTACCGACCCTAAAAGGTAATTTCATTTAGAATTTTTTGGGCACTTTTTAGCTCACAAGTTATCAAGCCTATAACCGTTATTTATCAACGCTAAATGTGAGAAGTTATTGACCCCAAAAGTAAATTTCATTTAGAGTATTTTGGCAACTTCTTAGCTTACAAGTTATCAACACTTTGCCCGTTATTTACCAATGGTAAATGTGAAAAGTTAACAACGCCAAAATTTAATTTTATTTAGAATATTTTTTGATTTTTTTAGCTCACTAAATTATCAACCCTCTTTCCATTATTTATCAATGCTAAACGTGAAAAGTAACCGACCCGAAAAGCTTGTTTAGTTTTGAATACTTTGGCGATTTTTTAGCTCACAAGTTATGAACCTTGTGCATGTTATTTATCTACGGTAAATGTGAAAAGTTACCAAGCCCACAATTCTAATTTCATTTTGAATATTTTGGTGACTTCTCACAAGTTATCAACCATCTGTGAATTTTTTATCAACGGTAAATACGAAAAATTACGGGGATTCGGGGCTGTCACAACGGGGACGAACACGACGAGGACCGAGCAGCAGGTAGGGTTCGATTCAGAAAATAAGAGAGGCCATTTTCTGCAAAATTACAGCCGGTTGTGATGGTTTGCCACTGACAAAAAGGGTCCCACACTACCACATCACGCAATACGTAGCCACACCGTATGTGGTGGTGGTACATGAACTTGTGTGACATCTTTAATGACTGTAAATTCAATTTTTCTAAATACAATGATGAAAGTGAATTATGCAGACAAGTTTCATGATCTCTCATGTATTTTACTCTGCATATTATGTAAACTTGATATCCAGTTGAACTCTTAATAAGTCATACTCCGGCATCAAAATTACAGTATCTGAAATGGAGTAGTAGTTTCTGTACTCCAGTATGGATTCACTCCTTGTTTACTCCCGTATGATTAATTTAACATGAGTATTATATATATAACTAGCATACACTATTGTGCAACACCTACGGGATAATGACGACGGATGATGGCGATATCGAAACAGGGCGGCGGCAACAACGGCGGCGACATCTGGTGTGGGGTTGTGGCGGTGACGATGATAGTGACATCGACAGGTGGTTGCAGTGGCGGAGACGACAACGACGACATCCAAAAGAGGCTGCAGCAATGGCGACAACCTAGATCTATGCAGCAGTGGTGCGATAATGTATGTATGCTAGATGCATGCATGAATTGGATGTATGGATTCGGATGTGTTAATGAACTTAACGTTCTCACAATATATAATGTATAATGCATTGGTGAATAAAATATATATATTTGGTTGTACGGATGAATTGCATATGTAAGTATGGTATTTTTTAAATGCATAAATATTTGCGTGTAGAGTGTGGAGTCAGGGGCACTATACTAGTAAGCTTATTACTTGTAGCATGGGGAAGTGGGGGACATGCTACATGTAATATTTATCCGTAGTGTGTTTTGGGCACGCTACAGGTAAATGTTACCAGTGCCGCGATACCTGTAGCGTGTGGAGGGCACGCTACTAAGACTCAAATTTGCATGCTACAAATAACCATTTTCCTAGTAGTGACACGGCATTTGTAAATGAACTGAATTTTATATATAATTTCTACATAATAAAAACACGATCTTTTCCATAGGAACGATGCATGTGAGTACGAGATAAATTGCAACACATATTTTCTAATAACTTCCTAAACTCAAAACACAAATTCACATACTAAAATGAGTTTGAAAATTTTCTTACATTTTTTCTTTGGATAAGGAGAGTAGCTCCCTGATATCAGTAATGAACCAACCATTGAGGATCAATAAAGGAGAAAATGACATGTTGTTTCCAACAACATCTTAGTTTGGTATGTAAACAACATAACAACGAAAAACTACCAGGTCATGACCAGCGATAACTTATTACATAACAAAATGAAAATTAAATGGAAACTTGAAGCTCCAGTACTTCAAGATTAAATAGTATAGAGAGAAACTAATTTATGGTTCTGACATTATTCGAAAATGATTCCAACATTATTTTTAAGCAGAAGTTCGGATCCATTCCATGTGAAGTTTTGCTATGCAAGCAGTCGCTTTGCACACCTAGTCAATAGCGCATGTGCCTTCTCTTCCTGCATATATCATTACCATGAAGCCAAATGTTAACCCATAGATCTGCATATATATGGCATGCAGAATCAACCAGTTGCTGTTTCTGTAAAACAAACAAATAACTTGTGCTCCTAAGAACAATATCGCCTTGTGAACCAACAAATTTAGTCGAGCTATCGAATCTTGCCATACTAAAAAGGAGGAAAAAGTACCCCACAGAAATATATCCTCTAGTACAAAGCTTTTTGTGGAAACCGAAAAATTACTTTGGTTTCTCTAAGGCTCTAACCTGAAAAGGAACACTGCTTCCACTTGCATATACGCGACCTATCGAGAAACTAGTCCTTTGAGGATATTGACGATCTTTCCAACTGAGAGGAAATCACCTATAAAGGCGGAACCTAGAATCCAATAGACATGGTTCATCAAGGCTTTTTAACTCATTTCTTTTTGACAATCTCTATTCATTTTACACGAATTTCAGTAATGCAGAGACTAATCTTTAGAGTGATGAAAGAATACTGTAGAAGGGACCCCTAGAATAACTTGTTTTCTAAAGAACAAGAATCAAATAAATGGGATTGAGTAAAATACATAAAGGTACTCAAACTTGTCGGCGGGGTTCGATTAGGTCACCGTACTTTAAGAATACGCTTCGGCCCAAGTCTACCCGGCGACGGGTCTCGCTCCGTTCGTCAGAAGTTAGCCTTCATTTAATATGACTTTAGATCACAATATATCAATTATCACTTATTTTGTATTCTTGCAGTATGTAGGGAGTTTTACTATACAAGCAAATTTGTTCAGGAGAGAGTTAAGTGATGATGTTGCGAACAAGGCCTCTCCTACATAGAAGTGTAAATTATGTGGATGATGATCATCCATTACTGAAGAAGCCAAAACGTGTATGATACAGTCAACTCGGTAGATCGAGTGGGTAGGTATGGGCGAGAGGAGAGTACATAGCAATATATGGTGGACACAGAAAAATGTGGGAGAAATACAAAGCGGAGGTATTTCATGTGGGAGAAATATATGGTTTGTTTTTATTGACTTTATATTGTTAATTAAACATGGTGTATTTTTATTGACTTTATATGTTAGTTTGGTATAATAAAAGTGAAATAAATATAAGTGAGTTTTCATGACTAATAAAAAATGGGAGGACCCGTGGCAACACACGTGCATTCAACTATTAAAAATAAAATTAATTAATAACTTGAAACGTGGGTTTTTTCGGTTGTACATGCAAACAAATGTGGAGTGTAAATTGAATATTAGAATATCAAATGAGTCATACAATGCAATTATTGATTAGGAAGCCCTATTAATAATACAAATCAAGGAATGTAAATGGTTAGTACTAAATTCAGTTGTTGAATACTTGACCGGGTTCTAGATTTTCCGGCCCTC
Source organism: Lolium rigidum (assembly GCF_022539505.1). Classification (NCBI taxonomy): domain Eukaryota; kingdom Viridiplantae; phylum Streptophyta; class Magnoliopsida; order Poales; family Poaceae; genus Lolium; species Lolium rigidum. The sequence goes on along the minus strand of NC_061508.1, from coordinate 247,796,396 downwards.
GTACCTCCACCATTGTATAAATTCCAAAGTTCAAACATTAATAACCACAAATTAAAACTAGTGACAATTGATTCTTTGTTACATTTTTATTAATGGAAAACAATAAAAGATAACGGATATGCATGATAAACATCATTTTTTCTTAGTAAGAAACATATGTAGAAACTAGAACTCTTAAATATGAAGTGTTTTTAGAAAGTAGATGAATATAAGCGATCTAACCTTAATCCTCTCAATGGGAGGGCATCAAGTGAGATGGTTGCTTGAATATGGGAGGCGAGTGCTGGTCATCTAAGGGGATTCCTTCATGGTGCATTGTGAACTACTCCTTTTGGGGCAACCCCTTTTGCTTCCTGAGTTCTACCATTGTCATAATAAAGTAGTGATCAACCAAAATAAGTGCCAAATAATTTGGGGCGATGAATAGTTAGCTTGTAATTTGGGGAACATGGATAACATACCTGTGATTCTGGTGGATAATTTGCCGACATTGCAGAATACATCCGAGTATTTGGAGCAGACCATCTATGAGTTTGGTTGCACACCAGTGACTTGTTTGCATATGATGGCGACGGTGTTATTGGACAATATTCCGGTGATTTTTTGAATTCTTGAGAAGACGCCGACGATGTTAATAATTCTGGAAAGTATTTTGGTGATGTCGGTGAATATATTTGTTTAGGTGAGGGTAGCTTCTGTTGCATCCCGGGTGAGTACACTGATGATGCTGACACAAACCCATCGTTCAAACATGGTGGTTCTAGTGAGCACTCTAGCGATGTTAGTGGGTATGGCCTATATGAAGATGAAGATGGAACATATGAAGGTGAGCATGGCACATATGAAGGAGACCCAAATTCTTCAGTTAGACCTAGTGGTTCTAGTGGGAACTCCGGTGATGTTGGTGAATATGTCACATACGAAGGAGACCCAAATTCATCAACCAGACGTAGTGGTTCGAATGGGAACTTAGGTGATGTTGGTGAATATGTCATATACGAAGGAGACCCAAATTCATCAGCCAGACCTAGTGGTTCGAACGGGAACTTAGGTGATGTTGGTGAATATGTCGCATATGAAGGAGAACCGAATTCATCATTCGAACCTGGTGATTCTAGTGGGAACTCCGGTGATGTTGGTGAATATGTCACATACGAAGGAGACCCAAATTCATAAGTCAGTCCTGGTGGTTCTAGTGGGAAATCTGATGATGTTGGTGAATATGTCACATACGAAGGAGAACTAAATCCATCAGTCATTCTTGGTGGTTCTACTGTGAACTTCGGCGATGTTGGTGAATATGTCATATTGGAAGGAGACCCAAATTCATCAGCTAGACCAGGTGGTTCGAATGGGAACTTCGGTGATGTTGGTGAATATGTAACATATGAAGGAGACCCAAATTCATCAGTCGGACCTGGTGGTTCGAACGGGAACTTTGGTGATGTTGGTGAATATGTCGCATATGAAGGAGACCTGAATTCATCATTCGAACCTGGTGATTCTAGTGGGAACTCCGGTGATGTTGGTGAATATGTCACATACGAAGTAGACCCAAATTCAGTCAAACCTGGTGGTTTTAGTAGGAACTCCGGTGATGTTGGTGGATACCCAAATTCATCAATTAGACTTGGTGGTTCTAGTGGGCACTCCGGTGATGTTGGCGAATATGGCACATACGAAGGTGAACATGACGCGTAATACGAAGGTGAACATGGCACATAAGAAGGAGAATATGGATAGCTTGAAGATGGTGGTTGTTGTTCTAACAACAATAGATGTCTTTCGCAATCATGATGGTTTTGTGGTTCATATCGGGAGGGATATCTTCGTGCCGACATCGATATTTAGCAGCAGTATTCCTATGGATCTAGATCTGGATCTGGATCTGGATTTAGATCTAGATCCAGATCTGGTGCTTAATTACTCCCTTCCTATTTCTATGGTTGAAGATCTGGGATGCTTGGTGGGAAAGTGGAGAAACAATGGATACAGAGATCGGGAATTAGCGCGCAAGATGGAGGATATTACTTGTAGAAGTCAGGTCTTACCGATGGATGGGAGCCGGAGCCATCATCTTGAAATGTGGAAAATGATGTGCGGAGCAAGCGGTCTAAGAAGAAAACAATGTGTTTGTGCTAAATAGTTGGTGGGGTTCTCGTTCACACAAGGGGCAGTTTAGGAAATATGTAGTTGGACCTGTGCGGCTGTGCATGATAAACCATATGATTTACATCCAAGGGATGTTGACCCACTACACTAATATTTAGCCAATATCATCTTTTGTTAACAAAGGTAAGGAAAAATCAAGTACAATATGTACATAATAATTACTATATTAAAGTGTAACACACATCTTTTTTGTAGGAGTTTTGAGGCCTCCTCTGAATTACTGTAGTGGTGACACGTAACTCTTTTGTATGATCTTATTTTCGTTGGGGTTTTTCTGTGTGCGGTTTGGTGCTGCGTAGCGATTTGGAATATGTAATTTTCCTTTATGTACTTTGGTGGTAGAATGTTCTGGTAAATCGTTTGGGTGGACGTAGCCGAAAGGTGGATGGAGCGGTGTTGGGCCCGTGGCACTACTGTCTGGAAGTGAGAATTGGTCAAAGCGGTGCTGCGTGAACAATCAAGATGGCCATCCTATTCTTCTGGCTCCACCAATCTTCCACCATGTCCACAAGCCCATCGAGATTTTCCTTTTTCGTCTTCATCCCCAATGAATATATCCACCAGTGTCACCGGGGGCAGCCTAGATGTTCACAAACCTTTGAGTGCAGGTCGCCGGTGACGAGTCGTCCATCCATACTCATCTCCGACCTAGCCGTGCCTACCTCTCCCTGTCCTTCTCGACGCATAAACTCAGCCTTCCGACGAACGGTGGCCGCCATGCCCACCAGGCGCCGACCGGCACAGCTCCCCGAGTACAACCGCGTGCTGTTGCTGATTGCCTCCGCTCACTGCTCGCCGTCCGGAGCCTCGACAGTCGCCATCACGTGGATCAACCCCTTATCCGCCTGTTTGATGCCGCCTGCTCGCGGATACGCCTCCGTCGTCTCCGGTCTATGTCCGCGTCCATGCAAAATATTGTAAGTTGCCTACTAGCTGTTGTTTGGGGCTTTCCCTCCTACTAGCTGATCTCTATACTATTACTACTCTCTACCATGTGTTGATTCTTTCTCTCCCCGTTGGTGGATGAGCCCATCCAGATTCTCAAATTTTTGTGATTGGTTCTGACTAAGCTCATGTCATCTACCTATTTGATGTTATGCTCATAAGAACTAAACGAACTAATTTCTTCGGGTTTGTTTGTGGGATTCTGAGAGCTATGGCAATTGTAAATTGGCAGTACATGTAAATACATCTGGTTCAAGATTGTTTTGTTGATTTTGATTTGGTGACTTTTATCTTGCTGTAGGTAGTGTCGTGTAGCTCCAGCTGCTGGATATTGTTCACCTTGGAGTGGTGCTGATACACGAGGTTATTAAGAGAGTTTTGATGTCTTATGTTGGTTTTAGAGTGTGGTGCCTTCGGTCATCGTGATGTCTATTTTTGGCGTGTTTTTAGGTGAATTCGATGCAAAGACAGAGCACAATATGATCCGTAACTGCAAGGTTCTCTAGGATGTATTCAGCAAGCTGTCGATAAGAAAGGTACTGCCTCTCGGCCTTTCCATTTTTTCCTTTGGTCCATGAATTGCTCATTATTTAGTTTTGCAATGGTCATGTATGCAAACATCGTGTTGAGATTTAACCTATAACACATTCCTGATGTTAGTACATGGTAATGGTTAAATAATCATTTGACAGTGTAGATCCACTATGTATGACTATCCATGTTGTAGATTGGTTCATCATAATTTTGGAGAAGAGAGATTTGTTCTGATGGTTTCAAGCTGTGCTCTCTATCCCTAATTCTGATGTTGGAAGCATTGCAACGATAAGAGTTTTTTCCGTTTTTTTTTGTCTAGTCCGTTAACTATGACTTTGTATTGATTATCTACAGATGGAGATTTTGATGATAAATCATATGACATGTTCTCCAATCTCCCAACTGCGAAAGATGTGCATATAATTGAATACTAGGATCTTCCCCAAGCATATGTGGTTAGTTAGCCTAAATTTCAGGTAATCCTCCTGCTAACGTACTAATATTCTGTCGATAAATTGAATATTTGCTTCTATTTTCCTCGACTACTTTTTCCCATTTAAGCCGCAAGACAATGCTTATTTTGGAACAGTGCTAAATTAAGGACTGCAATCATGCTCAGTTTCTCCAAACAAGTGTTTCCTGCTGTAATTAAACAAGATATAACCGTGTTAGAATCACGGTACAACTTTTATGCCCTATATAGGCATATTATCTAGCTGCAACAGGTTTTGGTGTCAGTTGTATATGAAGTGGTAATTGTAGACTGTTACACAACTTTGTTTATTGGTTGTTATGCATCGAGAATGAGATCGGTCAGGCAGAATTAGAGACTGGACTGTAATATGTTTTGATACATCTTTTCTTTGAGGTTAAGATCAACTTAGGCTGGCAGGGTGTTGATGTAGATCGGTGTGCTCTGACTTTGCATCAGTAGACCACCCTATGATCGTAGTAGGAACTGGACGTTAATATTTGTAGTCTGCTTGGAAACCTACATGTCCAAATAAGCTTGATATTCATATTAAGAAGACCAAGCATGTTTCCATGCCAAATGCAGCCTAAAATTGGTATAGTAACCGTGGATCTATCATTCAAGGATTTAGTTGCATTTTTCTCTTCGACAACAAACACTCCCAATCATGTGGTTTACCGAAAGACCTAATTGTTCATTACTCAGGTGGTATTAGTCAATGTCCACTGGAGATGATTGGGCAAAAAATAGGGTACATGTGTTTATGGTGGGTTTGTGACAATAGCATGCCTGTATTTTGTTTCTCAATATAACATGGAATGTCATTACGACATTGCCAAGGAATATAACACCAGACTCTTGATACTAAATAACAACATTGCTAGTTCGTGCATAGGAAGCAAACTTTCTGTTGAAATGTTAAATTTATTTTTGATACACTACATCTGTTCTTAAGAAAATGAACATTTTGGTTTTTATTGGGTTAACTTTTTTTTGTCTAGATGAACTATTTTTCTTTCCTAGGTTGGAGCTTACCTAAGACTAAGGCAAAGTATATGAACTTGACAGTTGATAAGCCTTTGTTTCAGGTTCCCTTTGTCTTGTTAAAACTTGGCTTCAACCTTCAGTGAGGATATTTGCTATATCTATATCTATGTCGTTCCGTGGGCGTGGTCGTTGTTCCCTGTTTGTGCTTCACTACATAATTGTTATCCTACCTTCGTGGTACCAGATGACTCGGTTGGTGACGTGCAAGTCTAGATCTGTAAGTTTTCATGTTTGTAAACAAAATGTTGTAATGTACTATTTACCTTCATGTCTGAATTAATCATGTATATAAGAGAGAAAAAACTGCGAGTAACATTTTCCCTAAGTTTCAAAATATGGCCATAGTTGACAACAAGGTAATATTTGTATAGAATTTAAGTTCAGCTAGATAGGCCCAATTGTTCCGTTAATTTCTATTCTCTATCCTCCATTTGCTATCAAGTACTTGGCATTTATAGACTTTCTCTTTGCTCAGGTCCTATGCTCTTCTTTACTGAAGTGGGAGAAATACGGTTCTCAGATAAACTTCGATGTTTAATACACTGCTCTTATATTTCATCAATAAATATACCAAGATATGTATTTTTGTGTCGTGTAACTAACATTACGATGGCACTATCAGATCCATGCCTCCTCGCACACTCACCGAGACATCTTCGAAGTACGTACACAGTTTCAGTGTCCAAACTCATATTTTTAGGTCTCTTTTGCTAAAATCTTCTTGGTTCTGGTACTACAAAGCATAATCCAGTTTAGTGTAAGTTTCTACTATTTCCAAGTAATTTAATCCCATGAATTCAAGTACTGTGGATATCGTGCTGATGTTACCACATAGTTCCCAGTTTAGCCCAGGAGGTAACCTGCCACGGTGTTTTTATTTTTGTGTGCAGAAAGAAGCACGTTGCAGATTAGGAAGTCCCACTCTTTTTTGAGGCCAGCGGTCATTGCATAGGATTTTCTCTGAGAAATCTGAGAAAATTTACCTTAGTTTGCGCCTCTTGATTTTCCTAATGATAAGGTATTAACTTGTCAATGCCTACAAGTTGTAGACTTGGGTTTCGAGGAAGTAGAGGGCAAGTAGATCTCGAAGATTTCAGCCGAAAAGATGCTCGACTGCTAAAAACTAGGGTTGAGTTGACAATGAGATTGATCATTTCTTTGTCCCTCGATTTCCCCTTATATAGGAGGCGGAGTCGAGGGTTTCGTATTACACAAGTTACAATTGTCGGGACGCTCTTTGAATCCATCCCTTAATCTCTATTCCTAATCTATCTCTACTTGCCATAGACGATGCTTTAATGGGCTTCCGGGCTCCATGAACTTTGGGTGATGGGCCTTCAGTAAACCCCGGGTATTATCTTCAGCAGGCCCATCCGGGATGCCTATGTCAGTAGCCCCCGAGATTTTGCTTGAATCGTAGAGTCGAGTAAAATCTCCATCGTATAATTCATCCATAAATTCTTCGAGTAACACAAATAATTCTTTCGCGACACATATATATTGTACAAAGATAATGGTAGATGGGGCTGGTTCATCTGACGGATCAGGTACCAGTTAACTGCTTTTGTGGCAAACCCGCAAAAACCTACTTCAAGGTCAAGTCCCTGGACATGACCCCGGGATACTGGCGTAATTCGACATGTGCCGCTTTAGGACTTATTCATGAATCAAATTATAGTTATATTTATAAAATCCATAGCGCGTCTGCTAAGAATATTTCTTCGTATATGTTGATACGCGAAAAAGTAGCAGAGCGCATTCGGGTGCGATACCACGCCACTCAGGACAGAACCTGGGGTCTTACCTTTGTAAAGTTTTACGGCATCCAGAGGTTTTATCGCGGTGGACGCTCCAGGAATATATTGTTGAGTACCTTTATCGGCTGCTGGAATAGCCAATTTTGTCGAGTCAATTAATGATAATATCTTGGCGCTTCCTATGGGAGTACATGAAGAGTTATTTGTAACTCGAAAATGTATGACGATAATCATACTCCCTGTATTTTATCGAACATTCTACTCAGCACAAACTATCGGGTGCGTGATCAGCGCTCCCGATGGGAGTAGCCCCCGAGGCTATAGTCGAGTATTTATACTTGGTTGTAGGCTCAACTTATATTATTTCTTTATTCTATTTTTAAAATGACGATTTTCTGCTCCGCCTTTTATTTTATCGGGTGCGCGACCAGCGCTCCCGATGGGAGTAGCCCCCGAGGCTACAGTCGAGTATTTATACTTGACTGTAGGCTCAAAATTTTATCTTCTTTAAACAACCATATGTTTCTGTCCTTCATGCTATCCTCTTATCAGAAGTATGAACAAAACTTCTGATAAGAGTAGCCCCCAAGCATTTGTACAAAAACTTGTATTTGATCAAAAGCTCCCGAAGTTATCTTATTTGGATCATCGACAGTTCCCCTACCGCTATTTTGAAATAACCAGTCGCGATTTTCCGATGGCGACGCCAATGCTGACGATAGCCACGAACTCTGTATTGGGAAGGTGAGAGTCCTGTCATGTCTCTAATATGTGGGTCCAAACTTCTGCGCCTTTGACACGTCGCGAAAGTGAGGGACACACGTCCTCCGCTTTTTCCGGCACGCGCGCTGTAACGCATGTCCAGTAACTTCATAGTGAATAGACATTTGCACCCCTGATACACGTGTAGGGCATAGGATCCATTTTTGTTTCATCTGACGGTGCGACGGTTCGGTGACTTGCTATAAATATCTCCCTTCGTCCTCATTCATCCCCTTCGCTACGCCGCTCACCTTTCCTTTCTCTCTCCAAAACCACCATTGTCGTTCCCAAGCTCTTGCGCTCTTGCTCTCCTCCGTTCTCCCCCAACGCTCGCTTTGATGCCACCGCGCACGAAGCTCACCAAGCACACCGCTCCAGGAACCAATCCGTCGATGGAGACTATGGAGATCTCTGGGTGGGAGAGATCTAAGATCTCCAACCGGGATCTGAAGACCCTCAAGACGCTGGGGCTGATGAAGAAAGTAGACGCGCTGATCTTTCCCGGCGACGAAAGCTTCCCGACGCCTCGGATTGGATATCGGGTAACTTTCATCGACCACCTCATTCGCGGCCTCTCCACACCTATCCATGAGTTCCTTCGTGGACTTCTGTATGTTTATGGGATTCAGCTACATCAGCTGACCCCTAACTCCATCCTCCATATCTCGATTTTCATCACACTGTGCGAGTGCTTTCTCGGGACCCATCCTCATTGGGGCCTGTGGAAACACATTTTTTATGTGTGTCGCAACAGCTCCCGCAATGTCGCCTACAATGTGGGCGGCATTGTCATCTGCGTCCGACCCGAAGTTGACTACTTCGACGTCAAATTCCCCGACTCTGTCCAAGGATGGCACCGGAGATGGTTATACGTCCAAGAGGAGTACATCGACTCGCATGAATATGACATCGCCCCCTTTCGATGGTGCCGTAAAAATCCTTCGGCGCCGATCATGGGACGCCGAAGCTACCGATGAAGAAAAAAACGGCGACAGATGCTCTGATGAAGCGCATTCATGAGCTTCAGAACACCCGCGGTAAAGAACTGTCGGGTGTTCAAATCACTGCTCACTTCCTTAGGATCAGGGTGCAGCCTCTGCAGGCTCGCGAAAACCCCCTCTGGATGTACGCTGGCGAGGAAGATGTTGATCGCGTATCCAAGGACCTTTCTGTGAAGGTTTTGGAGAGGCTTGTTGGACGTTTTTCTTTGCTGAGCAAGAAACAAGATGTTCAAGCCTCTTGTCGCGTGGAGCCATATAGTGGCAGCCACGCCCTTCCCAAAGTAAGTAACTCCTCTCTCGAATTGTATTTCTATTTTTCGACTGCTGTCTTGTTTCCTTATTTTTCCTTGGTATTATTTTTCATCCTACAGAACCATCGAGTTATGTCTTCTCGTCCTCCCCTTCCTGAAGGTGGAGAGGTGGATGAGCGAACCGTCATTACCGACAAATCGCTAGAACCCTCTCATCCGGAGAGTGAAGTTGCGGGATCTCACAAATCCGCGGCTTCCTCCGAAAAAGAAACTGACTCAGAAGCTTCTGAATCAGTGCGCTCTTCTCCTTCCGCTGTTTCTCCAAGGAACAAGAGGAACAGAGATGAATTCGAAGATTCCAGTACCTCCAAGACGAGTGGGTCACCTGCCGAGGAAACTTCTCCTGAAGAGGAGGGTACCTTCTGCCCTTACAACGACGTAGGCTCTGTTAGCTCGTAAGTTTCGCTGTTGCTTACTTTTGCACAATTCTTGTGAATATTCTCACGTTTCTTTGTTGACAGTGGCGAAGAAGAAGAAGAACCCGCGGCTCATGTGACGGCTCCGACGAGCACATCAAATACCGTGGTTCTTTCTGAAGCACGCCGCGCTGCTGAGGAACCTTCGCCTCCTCCTCGTCAAGATGTGGAAACGTCGACTCCTACAGCCAGCCCCGGCGCCCCTTCACCAAAGAGAGCAAGAACGGGGGCCGACGAGGGCCACAAAATTGTGACTAGGAGTTCCTCGACTCCTCCCCTGGATGATGTAAGTTTTCTTGTTACTATTTTGTTTCATCGGTCTTCTCTTTTGCCGTTTGTCCGATTTTTCCCCTCTGAACTTACTTCTCGACTTTCTTTTTGCAGCCTCTGATGAAGCATCTCATCAAACTCGGCACCCAATTCATTGGGTATCGTGACACCGCTGAAGATTTGAGAGGTAAGGCTCATTTCGCTCTAACCAAGATATTTCGTTCTTTTCTCGGCTAGTCTATATTGTGTTCTTACTACAAATTCTTGCATCGTCTCCTGATACGTCTCAAACGTATCTATAATTTCTTATGTTCCATGCTAGTTTTATGACAATACTCACATGTTTTATACACACTTTACATCATTTATATGCATTTTCCGGCACTAACCTATTAACGAGATGCCGAAGTGCCAGTTCCTGTTTTGTGCTGTTTTTGGTTCCAAAAAGGCTGTTCGGGCAATATTCTCGGAATTCGACGAAACAAAAGCAAAACATCTTATTTCACCGAGACGGACCAGAACACCGAAGGGGAGACGGAGAGGAGGCCCAGGGCCTCCACACCATAGGCTGGCGCGGCCTAGGAGGGAAGCGCGCCGCCCTATGGGGTGGGCCCCCCAGGCACCCCCTTGCGCCGCCTCTTCGCCTATATAATCTCTCGTGACGTGAAAACCCTACAACAATTGACAAAACTCCAGAAAGACTCCAGGGACGCCGCCGCCATCGCGAAACTCCGTTTCGGGGGACATAAGTCTCTGTTTCGGCACTCCGCCGGGACGGGGATTTGCCCCCGGAATCATCTCCATCGACATCACCGCCATCTTCATCGCCGTTGCTGTCTCCTATGATGAGGAGGGAGTAGTTCTCCCCCGAGGCTGAGGGCTCTACCGGTAGCTATGTGGTTAATCTCTCTCTCCCATGTACTTCAATACAATGATCTCATGAGCTGCCTTACATGATTGAGATCCATATGATGAGCTTTGTAATCTAGATGTCGTTAGGCTATTCAAGTGGATTTTACTTATGTGATCTTCGGAGACTCCTTGTCCCGCGTGTGTAAAGGTGACAGTGTGTGCACCGTGTGGGTCTCTTAGGCTATATTTCACAGAATACTTGTTCACTGGGTTATGATTTGAGTTGGATGTCTCTATGAAATTGTGGTGTGTTAGTACCTCCTATGGGAATACATCTTTAAGGTTTGCTTTTGCAGCCCTACACGGTGAATTAGTGTTCGTTATCCAGCCAGAGAGTAATTCAGAATATCATAGTGAAGTGCTTATATTTATATTCAATTATGATTGCAATGTTGAGAGTGTCCACTAGTGAAAGTATGATCCCTAGGCCTTGTTTCTAAGCATTGAAACACCGTTTCCAACAAGTTCTGCTACATGTTCGCTTGCTGCCATATTTATTTCAGATTGCAATTGCTACCTACAATCATCCATATTACTTGTATTTCACTATCTCTTCGCCGAAATAGTGCACCTATACATCTGACAAGTGTATTAGGTGTGTTGGGGACACAAGAGACTTCTTGTATCTTAATTGCAGGGTTGCTTGAGAGGAATATCTCTGACCTCTACCTCCCTGAGTTCGATAAACCTTGGGTGATTCACTTAAGGGAAACTTGCTGCTATTCTACAAACCTCTGCTCTTGGAGGCCCAACACTGTCTACAAGAATAGAAGCGTGCGTAGACATCATTTCCTTCCGTTAGAGGCTCTCGACAAAGCCAACGAACGTGATGACGCTCTCGCTATTAAGCTTGAGCAAAGTGAAAAGGCTCACGAGAAGGCTGAACAGGATGCTGCTTCTGTTGAAGATCTTCGCAAGAGGCTCCATCATGCTGAAAATGCTTTAAGCGACAAGGTGACTCAACAGATTGTGCGTGAAGATGCCATCATTGGTCGCTTAGAGTCTTAGAATCGGCGGTTTGTTAGTAAGTTTCTTGCTCTTATTTTCCAAGCTTCTTCTAAGATCGGCTCTCTGCATAGTTTGATGAACTCAAATTTTGTTCCAGCAGGAAAAATGGGTGAAGATTTCACCCTTCATGAAGCTGAGGAGGACCGTCTTCTCGACACCCTCTCAATCCTCGAGCTTCATGGGGATCTGGCGCGCAACAACATTGCCGATGTGCGGGCTGTGTCCACACGCCTCTTCCCTTATTTCTTCCCCAAGCAGACGCAGCCGAAGATTTTCTCCGAGCTTGCCAGGCGCTTCCTTCCCCAAGAAGACCTTGCATTGGCTTTTTGGCAAGAAAATTTGAAGGTTGGAGTCGAAGGAACCATTGCTCTGGTTACCGACAGCCGCCAAGATGTCGATTGGGCGAAGGCTGGCGAGGCCAAAGGAATGAACAAGGAGAAGTGGGAAGGTTTTGGTGAAAGCTGCAAAACCTCACTCGAAGAAAATCCTCTCCTTCTTGGGGCACAAACCAGCTGCTTCTACCAGTACTACCAAGCCGGAGGTCAAGTAGACCAACCTATCCCTCCGTTTTTTCTTTCTTTTGTAGTTGTCGCTATCTTTATGATTTGCGACTGCTTTTGTCGACTCATTAGGAGTCAACTTTTGTAATGTATCCCCAATTTATGTAAATATCTCGACTTATGAATGAAAAGAGGGAATCCTTGTTTTGTAATTGATGTCGACCTATTCTTTCTTCTAGTTCGTGTTTGATAATTATTCTAAGGCTGCTGGAACATCATCCGCCTCTCCTGCCACATCTCGCTCTAAACGGATGTCTGACGATATTTTGTTGGACGATTCCTCATGTGCTAACTTGAATCAACAAGAACTGGCTGAACTTCGACAGCAGCTTCAGGCCATGAAGAAACAATCAATTACTGTCATGGATCAGTCCCGCAAATCTTCCGAGCGGGAGAAAATAGCTCTTCTGCAGGCTCAAGAAGCCCTGGAATTGAAAGAGACTGCAGTTGCCGAGGCTTTACAAGCTACTTCTCGAGAAAACTGTATGCTTGACCTGATGACCGACGCAAGTCTAGATATGGCGGGTATGTTTCATCTTTTTACTCTCCTTTTACTATCCGTATGTACTTTTTTCCATACCTCATTGTGTCTTTGACATGGTTAGGCTCTTTTTTGGATGCTGCTGCCGAGGACCAACGTGTTGACGCGAGATCCGAGGTTATTGTTCAACTTGCTCTGCAGAACAAGACCAGTTTTTGGTCTACCCCAGACCGGACCCGACGAATTGTACGATTCCAAGACCGTGCGACTCAGGTTCGGGAGTATCTTGAATTCTGCACGAAGACACTGGCCATGGTGTAAAATGCCATGTTTCCTCGGAATCCTCAGCCTAAAACTCTTCCTGACTTGATGGATAAATTCAAGAGTACTCATCGAATCCATGGATTTGTGAAGGCCCAATTAATGGCTGGTGCTAGATTTTCTTTGATCATGCTGCAAATCTGCTATCCGAAGTTAGATATGTCCAACGTTGTTGACCTCTGTCACGCCAAATTGAGGAAACGAATAAGGAATGTCGACAAGATCAATGACACGGTGACACCCGTTGCTGAAAAGATGATTGAGGATCTTCTTCGGATGGACGCTGCTTTCTTCAAGGAATATCATTATGCTGATACCATGGGTGCTTCTGCGGAAGATGAAAGGATAAACATAGATGACCTGATAAAAGATGATTAAGGATCTTTTTTCTGCTGTCAAGTTTTTTCTTGAAATAAAAGAGAGATCATGTATATTGCGAGAACCATGTATAGTCACAACGAGTTTTACTTATTTTTTCTCCTTCTCTAGCCCCCGAGTGTTTTGGTAGGTGTATGTATGTTTATTGCTTGCGAGGTGTTTAAACCAAGGCGAATAATTTCTAAGTTATATATTGTAAGGATCGAGTATATATTGTTGGCGGGTTGCAAGCCCCCGAGCCAGACGAAGAAAAAAATTATATCACCAATATTTTTACTATATTGCAGCATCCGAGCCCGCCTCATTAAAAACCTTTCAGCCCCACTCGGTGCCCTGAAAGAAAAAGAGTGCAACTGAAAACTCGCGAGCTTTTCAGTACATTGTGTGCTTACATATGTAACTATCTTTCGGCTTCTATGCGTAAAACGCCGGAGCTGCGCCACGTTCCAGAGGTTTGGTTCCTCCTTCCCTGTCTTCTTGTCCTTCAATTTGTATGCACCTCCTGGAATCACTTCCGTAATGATGTATGGTCCTATCCACGGAGATTCGAATTTTTCGTGACTGTCCTGGGTGAGCCGAAGAACCAAGTCGCCAACTTGAAAGGACCTTGGTCGCAGACGTCGACTGCGTTAATTCTCAGGTTCTGTTGGTACGTGGTGACTCTTGATAACACCTCATCTCTAGCTTCGTCGAGTGCATCGACATCATCTTCCAGCGCCTTTCTCGAAGTTTCCTCGTCATACTTCGCCACTCTCAGAGAATTGTGTTCTATTTCTATCGGGAGTACTGCCTCACCTCCATGGACCAAGAAGAACGGGGTTTCTTGTGTCGCTGTGTTAGGTGTTGTCCGTATGCTCCATAGTACACTAGGAAACTCATCCGGCCATGTGTGTCGAGCTTTCTCCAATGGTGTTAACAGTCGTTTTTTGATTCCATTGAAGATGACGTCATTCGCTTTTTCGACTTGGCCATTGGTTTGCGGGTGCGCGACCGATGCAAAGTGCAATTTGATGCCTACTTCTGCACAGTATGCCTTGAACTCTTTGGATGTAAAATTGTTGCCGTTATCTGTAACTATGCTGTTAGGGACACCGAACCAAAAAACTATGCCCTTGATGAAGCTCACCACCAATGTTGCATCTGCCGAAGTTACTGGTACTGCTTCAATCTACTTGGTGAACTTATCGACAGCCACAAGCAAATATATGTATCCTCCTGACCAAGCTTTGTGTAACTTCCCTACCATGTCGAGACCCCATTGTGCAAAGGGCCAAGCCAATGGTATTGGCATCAACTCTGCCGCCGGAGAATGAGGTTTTGCCGCAAACCTTTGACACGGATCGCACGTGCACACTATGTTTTTTGCATCTTCTATTTCTGTCAACCAATAAAATCCTTCCCTGAAGACTTTGGCTGCTATTGCTCGGCTGCTCGCATGGTGGCCGTATATTCCTTCGTGCACATCCTTAAGTATGATTCTTCCTTCTTCAGGTGTGACACATCTTTGCAATACTCCTGATATACTTCGTTTGTACAGCTCCCCCTTGACCACAGTAAAGGCGTTAGATTGTCGGATGACCCGTCTTGCCTCAACTGGATCTTCGGGTATTTCTTTCCTCATAATATATGCCACGTAAAACTGCATCCAAGGAACTTCTATCAGCATAACTTCGTGTGGTTCCTCCTCATCTTCCGATACGTTGGCCTCGGTGTTTTCTGGAGCCCCCAAGCCTTTCTTGGATTTATCCTATTTCTTCGGCTGCTTCGGTTTTTTCTTCGGCTTGGTGGACCTCTCACTTATCTCCTCCCAAAATACGCCAGGTGGTA
This sequence comes from Lolium rigidum, assembly GCF_022539505.1. NCBI lineage: Eukaryota > Viridiplantae > Streptophyta > Magnoliopsida > Poales > Poaceae > Lolium > Lolium rigidum. The sequence goes on along the minus strand of NC_061508.1, from coordinate 247,781,222 downwards.
TCGGCAAGCACTGCGATCCGATATTCGCCAAAACGTCGGCTTCATCGTTGCTGAGTCTGCTGATATGGTTAACTTCGCATCCGTCAAAGAGTTTCTCGAGTTCATTGTAGATTTCTTTGTATTCAATCATGTTGTCGTTGACTGCGTCGCACTTGTTCATCACCTGTTGAGCTACCAACTGAGAGTCGCAAAAGATTTTAAGGCGGGTAGCACCACACGCCTTTGCCATCTTCATCCCGTGTATAAGTGCTTCGTACTCTGCTTCGTTATTGGACGCGTTAGAAAACGTCATCCGTAGTATGTACTTCATTTTGTCGCCTTGTGGTGACTCAAGTATCACGCCTGCTCCAGCTCCTTCCAATCTCTTGGATCCATCGAATTTCATCGTCCAAGTACTCGATAAATCTGGAGGTCCCGTGTTTTGCAGCTCCATCCACTCTGCGATGAAGTCTGGCAGAATCCGTGACTTTATTGTTTTTCTTTTTTCATAAGTGATGTCCCGAGGGGAGAGCTCTATTCCCCAAAGGGAGACACGCCCCGTGGCTTCTGGGTTGTTCAGGATATTAGAGAGAGGTGCCTCGTTGACAACTACTATCGGGTGTGCCAAAAAGTAGTGTCGCAACTTTCTTGCCGTTGTAAACACGCCATATGCTAACTTCTGATATTGCGGGTAACATTGCTTTGATGGCGACAAAATTTCACTGATGAAGTATACCGGCCGCTGGACTCCATGTATTTTTCCTTCTTCTTCCCTTTCCACCACAAGGACCGTACTAACCACCTGAGGTGTGGCCGCGATATATAGCAGGAGGGGTTCCTTTTCCTTTGGAGCCACTAGTATTGGGGGTGTCGAAATTTGTGAGCTTTAGGTCCTCGAAAGCTCTGTCTGCTTCTTCGTTCCACTCGAACTTTTCCCCTTGCTTGATCAGCGCGTAAAATGGCAACGCTTTTTCTCCCAGCCTGGCGACGAATCTGCTTAAAGCTGCGACTCGCCCGATTAACTGTTGTATTTATTTTAGCTTGGTTGGCTTCCTCATCGTTACGATGGCTTGAATCTTCTCTGGGTTGGCCTCGATTCCTCTTGCTGATACCAGAAACCCGAGAACCTCTCCCGCAGGGACACCGACGGAGCATTTTATCGGGTTCAGCTTGAGGCAGAACTTGTCGAGGTTGTCGAAGGTTTCCCTGAGATCATCGATCAGGGATAATCCTTGCTTTGTTGTTATGACGACATCATCAATGTATACTTGAACGTTCTTGCCGATCTGTGTGGCGAGACACTTCTGCATCATCCGTTGATATGTTGCTCCCACGTTTTTCAACCCAAAAGGCATTGTTCTATAACAAAACACGCCATAAGGGGTTATGAAAGCTGTTTTAACTTCATCTTCTTCTTTTAAGCAGATCTGGTTGTAACCAGAATATGCGTCCAGGAAGGAAAGACGTTCGCAGCCCGCCGTGGAGTCGATAATTTGGTCGATCCTCGGGAGGGGGAAGTGATCCTTTGGACAATGTTTATTGAGACACGTGAAGTCGACGCACATGCGAAGGACCTCCGTGTTTTTCTTCGGGACCAACACTGGGTTAGCGACCCATGTGGCTTCGGTGTGTAGTTCTTTGATGAAACCTGCCTCTTTGAGTCGATTAATCTCAGATAGCATAGCTTTGCGATTCAGCTGAGAGAAACGCCGCAAAGTTTGTCGAATCGGCTTGGCTCGTGGATCCAGATTAAGAGGGTGCTCGGCAAGTTTCCTGGGTACTCTTGGCATGTCAGATGGACACCATGCGAAGATTTCACAGCGCTCACGGAGGAACTCGACGAGCGCGCTTTCCTATGCGCTATCCATATTTGTTGCGATAGCCGTCGTCTTCTTAGGATCCGTCGGGTGAATCTGCACTTCCTTTGAGTTCTTGGAGGTGTCAAAAGTTTGCTCCTTCAGCGGTCTTCCTCTGTCGGGCAACACATCATAATCAGTTGTTAGCCTTGACACCATGTATTCTGCCTGCATCCCGAAGGTTTCTGACATCCTGTCAAATTCCTTGTCGCACTTGTCTGCCAAAGCAAAACTTCCCTTCACCGTGATTGGGCCCTTGGGCCCGGGGAGCCTCCATAGCAAGTATGTATAATGTGGCACTGCCATGAATCTAGCATAAGCTGGTCGTCCCAGTAGGGAATGATATTGCGATGGGAAATC
>NC_061508.1:247659875-247778927 GCF_022539505.1 Lolium rigidum | reverse complement strand
CACGACTTCAAATTCCATCTTCTCTCTTCTGTAATTTTCTCGGGTTCCAAACTGAACGTCGAGATTGATCTTTCCCAGGGGATAACTAGGCTTTTCGGGCGTGATGCCGTGGAAGCGCGTGTCGGTTGGTGTCAAATTTGCCAGAGATATGTTCATTTTCCTCAACGTATCTGCGTACATGAGATTTATGCTGCTCCCTCCATCTATGAACGCATGTGATACGTCGAATCCTGCAATCACTGCTGGAAGGATCATCGCTGAGTGCCCTGGTCGTGGAACTTAAGGTGGATGGTCCGCTTGAGTGAACCAGATGTCCTATCTCGACCAATTCAGATACTCGATCGTTGGTGGAGGCATCTTTTCTGCCATGAACACTTGTCGTGAAATCACCTTCTGGGCCCTGTTCGAGGGCCTGCCCTTCTGAATCATCGCCACCTCTCCGTTCGTATCGATGTAAGGACCGTTGTCTGGGTTTGTCTCCAGTTGCAACTGATATCGATTTTCATTGGTAATTGCGGGCGGAGGTGGAAGGTGAATCTCACTCCTTGGCCCCTGCGGGTTCCCCCTATTTGCTGCCTGTGCATTGGCATGTCCTGCGTACCGATGCAACACTTGAAAAGTTCGACAGTCCTTCTGAAGGTGGCCTGACTTTCTTTTTCCCTCATTGTCGAGATAAAAATGCATTTGGCATGGTCCATTAAAGAGATCGTCGGGTGACATATTGTATGGTCTCTGGAACATTGGTCGATTATTTTGTCTGCTAGAACTTGGCGCGCCGCGCTGTTCGTTGCTTCTCTGATAATCCTCCCCATTATTTCCACCACTGTTTCCTCGGAAGCCGACCGCACTTGGCCGGGATTGTCATAGTCTGCGTATGGACGAGAGTATCGTCGCCTATTTTGATTGTTGTTTCTGTTGCGGTCCTCTTCGGGTGATCTGTGCCGTTTATTATGCACGACATCTTCTCCATCTGCCCAGCGATTTGCTATATCCATAAGTTCTGCGATTGTTTTCGGGTTGGATCTACCCAAGTCCTCGATGAAGTATTTTCACTGAATTCCCGCGACAAACGCATCTATTGCTCTTTCGTCGGATACGTTTTGAGCAGAATTCTTTATGATATTCCAACGCTGGATGTATGTCCTCATTGGTTCACCATACTATTGCTTGCAGGCCCTTAGCTGCTCTATGGATGCAGGCTTTTTACATGTGGAACGGAAATTCTTTATGACTAACTCTTCAAAAGTTTCTCAGCTGTCGATGGATCCTGCTGGTAGGTTTTTTATCCATGATCTTGCGGCTCCACTTAGATGGACTTGAACGCTCTGCATAGCTGTTGCTCTTGATCCGCCCAACAGTTTTATTGTTTCCAGGAAATCAATTATCCAATCTTCGGGATCTTGCAGGCCATCGAACTTTTTATAACCATCTGGCAACTTAAAGCCAGAAGGGACCCGTGTTCTGCGAACTCGTCGAGTGAAGCAGGGGAGTACACACATATCCTCTTCCCCGACTTCTGGCGAATATCGCTTGGATCTATTTTCCCGTGCTCTGTCTACTCTATCTTGAGCTTCTGTATTCTTCGCCACGTCTGCTCGTGGGGGGTCTCGTACCACCGTGGTGGGTCGAGGACTATTTCTTCTTAGAGCACTTTCAGGTTGTGGTGTACTAGGTTCTGCGAACGATGTTCCCATGACTCCAACTCCTGTTATGGCCATCTGATATAGTGCTTCTCTCGGGTCTCCAGCTGGTGGCTTTGACGCTAGTATAAAGGCTTGAGCCGCCATATACCCAGCTTCCGGTGTTTTGGAGATAATGTTCCCTCTTGTGTCTATCGACATAAAGGACATGCCGTGGTTCTGGATCAGGTGCTCCCGCTCATGCTCGGGTATATGTTGCAGGCGAGATCTTCCTCTATCGTGTGCTGCTCTGTGGTTGTCATCCGAAGTCCTTGATTGTCGACTTAACTTAGCTCTTCGCCTGTTCCATGCAGAAGCTACGACTTTCCTTTGCTCAAGTAACAACTTTTCTTTTTCTATCTCTCGTCTGGCACGAGCGAGTCTATATTGATACGCTTGCATCTCTTCTAATATGGCAGTGCTGGTCATCGGCTCCGCACCGCTCATGGCTCTCGACGCTTTATCCCAAGATGCTTGCAGAAGTTGCAACTTCTGACGAGGTGCGGTCCCAATGTATTTGGTTCCCAATCCTCGTGTGAGATCATCAGGATCGATGTATGGATTTCCCAAATCATCGAAGGCCTCTGATGTTTCATCCTCTAGGCGACTCGACTCTCCGATTACATAGACTTGATGGTATGTTGCAGTTTTGTTCCTTTCGAGGTTAATGGCACCGTCGCGCGGATCGGCGAGGACCCCTTGAACGGAAGTAGATTTGTCGATGAAGTCAAAACTGTCGATGCTCTCCGAGTCGCTGCTCAGATCTGAATATGCCGGCGACCCGAAGGACATGTTGCCAAATATATCGGCGAGTTTTCCGCTTGAAGCGGACTTGGTGAAGCTTGGCGGCGGAATCTCTTCGTCGCCTGTCTCGAACGATGATGATGATCTCGAGAAATCGGAATCGACCTCTGACGGACCCGATGGAGTTGGTACCGCGAGACGATGCGATCCTTCCTTCCCGAAGCGGAAGTGGAAACTTCCGAACGTCATCTCCATTGGCTCCTCCAGGTGCGCATATGAATCCACACGAGCGGGAGGGTGAGGTATAAAATCGACGAGATTGGTTTGGATCTGTTTACCTCCGCCCATCACGTTGCTTGCCACCGATGAAGTTGACGATGTTGTCGAAGATGTTGACGATGCCATCGAGATCAGCTCCTTGTCGCCTCTAGTTCCCACAGACGGCGCCAATTGACAAGGTATTAACTTGTCAATGCCTACAAGTTGTAGACTTGGGTTTCGAGGAAGTAGAGGGCAAGTAGATCTCGAAGGTTTCAGCTGAAAAGGTGCTCGACTGCTAAAAACTAGGGTTGAGTTAACAATGAGATTGATCCTTTCTTTGTCCCTCGACTCCCCCTTATATAGAAGGCGGAGCCGAGGGTTTCATATTACACAAGTTACAATTGCCGGAAGGTTCTTTGAATCAATCCCGTAGAATTACAAATCTATATTCCTAATCTATCTCTACTTGCTATAGACGATGCTTTAATGGGCTTCCGGGCTCCATGAACTTCGGGTGATGGGCCTTCAGTAAACCCCGGGTACTATCTTCAGCAGGCCCATCCGGGATGCCTATGTCACCTAATTCTGTTTTGTTATTTCTGACTTAAAACTGAACTAGAGGAATTGAATCTGGCCAGAGATAGAGTATGAAGGTGATGGCAAAGAAGTTGCACGATCACAATAAGTTAAGTCGCATGTTCAATTTGGCTTCCTTTTCTTAGTAGCATGATCGAGTGTTAGCACATTATCTACCAAAATTTGATCTTTGAATTCTCTGATCTTCTGATCATACAAACTGCAATTAGATTTAGGTAACGAAGAAAGCGGAAAGAGATTCTGCAACGAATTTGCTTTTACCTTAGATATGCTATTTTTCGGTGCATTTTTTCTGCTAAGTACTAAATCCTTTTGGAAGACAAACTGCTCCAGTTTTGCAGAGGGTAACGGCCGGTTTGCATGCTTCTTTGTCTTAGCAGTTATCAGTACACAATCACTTATTAGTCTTTTGTAGTGTTGGTAAACTAAGTGAGGTTCATAGGAACCTATGTTGGTGTTGTTGCAGGTTCTGCGTTTTCCTCTGCCAGACGAAGGAATTGGATAGCTCTTGCACGTTCTGCGTTTCTTTACTGTGGGTGTTTCAGTCTCCACAATCTGACAGATACGATTATTCTTACATAGATGTTACTGTATGATCTTGGAAAACGTAAATATTGGACAATACTTCTGCCGATTTCTCGAAATGGTTAATATATACTATATGTATGTAATAATAACTCAAGAGATCACGCATTAACTTTATAATCTCATTAGCATTTCCAAAAAAAAACCTACATCTGCAGTGGGACCTTCCAATCTTCAGTATAGAGCTTCTTTTCAAGTGATTGGTTGTTCTAAATTATGTCAGCTGAGCTCCTATGCAAAATGCAAGTGCAATAAGTTTTGGCAGCACATGACTTGTAATGTACCTATAGATGTAGTCATAATTTTGGCCGTTCAAGCTCAGCTGAGAGAAGAGCAGGTTATAGAAAAAACTAAGTGAGACTCATGTTTTGTTTACACGTTCTTTCTTTAACCAAACCATTGTATATTTTGCTAAAACCATATGTCCAGCTCATTTTTGTGTTGTAAAATAGATGCAATCTAGCAATCCACTTTTTATTATTAACAACATCAATAAGAATCATTAAAGATCTTACAACAATTGATATGACACGGTCAGATGATACATCTCGTTTGTCTTCACATTTGGAGAAGCCACTTAAAATTGTATACATAAATTAGTGATCAGAACAGCTTACCTAGATCAGTGACAAAAATTGGATAAAAAGGCATTGTGGCTACTTTTGTCCTTTTATGGAAAATTAGGGAGTCATCTTTTTGTATTATTAGAGATGAAGAACCTTTTATTGTTGAAGAGTCAAACTAGCAACAGTAGTAAATATCAGGCCATCACACGCTTATTGCAAATAATATTTTCTATCTAAATAAGAGATTGCCACTACTATATTTTCCCGCACATGCAGGCTTCCACGTCGCCAAGCTTGCCCCCACACATTCTCATTCGTCCATGTCATCATAATTTATCGGTAATCGTGAAAATAAGACGCTACCCAACAAGAAATAGTTCTCTAATAGTGTGACCCTAAGACGCTACCCAACAAGAAATAGTTCTCTAATAGTGTGGCCCTATCGTATCCTCAACATATTGATTGTGTTTGATCTCTTCATATTCTGCACCAAATTAATCAAATTATTGGGTTTCCTTCTTAGTGGAGAAGCAAGAGTAACCAAAGGATTGCTCACCCTTTTTATGCAATGGAGCTGCTCCACTTTCGTTGTCTCCACTAGATAGCAACAACTAGATCTCGTCGCACCTAAGCTTTCATGAAGTTTTGTCCTTAGAAAATACAACGAGGAATTTGAAGCCCCCCTTGGCCCCATATCGTTAGGAATTTGACACCAACGAAGCGCTAGATGCCTCGGTACCTCCAAGTTGTTTATGCATTCCACCGCCGAGTGTAGCCATCTCTCTCACCAGAGAACAGGTAAATAATCTTTTGTTTTATTCTCTGGTTAAATTTTCCAAATTAACCTGGTCATGGTGTCATTATCTCCTTCCTCATTTGTTTCCTTTTATACTTGAATTATACCCTGGCATTTTGGATTTCAGCCGGCTTCATGTTTAAGCCCCACCAGTGTACGAGGTTTTTTTTTTTTGAAATACTCCATATATTAAGCATGCAAGCCCGCCTCATTAAAAACCTTCCAGTCCCCTTCGGTACCCTGGAAGGAAAAGAGTGCGTCTGGTAACTTGCAGCTAAAAAGACGAGGTCAAGTTACATCGAGGGTGAGCAGCTCCTCCACGCAGGGAGGCCCGAGCATCACGGAGAACACCATTGAAACCAGACTTGCCTAACTGAGCTAATACATGAGCTACACCATTACGGACTCGATCTATCTTAATAATAGAGATATTATTGAAAACACGAAGAAGATCACGAGCTTCCTGAAAGAGCGCCCAACCTCCCGAAGATTCTCGCCCAGTGCCCAGAATTGTTTGCACCGCTATGAGGCAATCCGACTCAACAACACCCGGACCACCGCCAAAGGCCAACAAATGCTTGATCCCTGATAAAATAGCCAACACCTCAGCTTCCTCCGCACTTGCACAGGATGAGACAGATTTCCATTCAGTAAGGAGCACGCCACCACTATGATCGCGAATAACAATACCAAGCCCAGCCTTCTTAGACAGTTCATCCCATCCCGCATCGACATTAGCCTTGAGAGATCCCTCCATAGGAGCTGTCCACGAGGGGAAAACAAGTGAACCCGCAGAACCATTTGGAATAGAAGAGTTTGGGTGTCTAGTAGCCATGTAGGAATTATGATAGCTGTTGATAAAGGTCGCCGATGCCACTATGGAGGCTTTCCCATCACCAAACACCACATTATTACGATGGTGCCAGACACGCCAGAGGAGGAATAGAAGTTTAGGTCTGTCCTCCCTCATCGTGTTGGACGAGTAAGTAGAGAAGCCATTCCTTACCACTAACTTGGAAAACCTCCTCCGGGGTAGCCGCCATAATTTTCTTGCTTCTTCACGTAGAGCTCGGGCCAGGGTGCATCTCACAAGTGCATGGTGGTCATCCTCTCTTTCCCGCCCACAGATAGTGCAAATAGGATCCGTCGAGGGTATGCGACGATGCAAACCAGTGCGCACCGCCAAGGTTGACGTAGCAGCTTTCCAAGCGAAAACCCGAATTTTTTGGGGGACTTCCGCCTTCCAAACCAAGTCCCAGATACTACGATCTCCACTAGCTTCGGAGCTCGACTGACCTTGCGCCAGAGCATCGATGGTTGGCTGCAGCCCAAGTCGGTAAGCAGACCGAACGCTGAAAATACCATTGCTCTCTGCGCTCCAAGCAACAAAATCCTCGCTTGCTCTAACCGGGAGTTTTATCGATAAGATAGCCTCTGCATCCCTTGCAGCACAGCAGCCTCGGACTTCGTTAACATCCCAAGTATTTGTATTTGCATCAATAAGTTCAGAGACCCATTTTTTCCTAGAATTGTTCCGTCTACCCTCCACCTTCATCGCGCCAGCCCTAGGTAACCAATTATCACGGAATATTTTAACTTTCGATCCCGAGCCAATTCTCCAGATGACGCCTCGTTTCAGAAGCTCAAGGCCATGGACGACCCCCTGCCAAGACTGCGACTGATTTTGAATGAAAGATGTGTCCAGGAGATCGCCCGAGGGAAAATAAAGTGCTTTCAATAATCGAGCACATAAACTATCTGGGTCTTTGGATAATGCGCCACGCTTGCCTAGCCAGTAGTGCTTGGTTAAAGACACGGAGGTCCCTAAACCCTGCACCGCCTTGAGCTTTGGGTCTGGCCATACGCTCCCATGACATCCAATGCATTCTTCTTCTGTTCTCCTCATCACCCCACCAGAAATTCCGGATAATATGCGATAACTCATCAATCGGACTCGAAGGGAATTTAAAAACTCCCATAGCATATGTTGAAATAGATTGAAGGACAGACTTTATGAGAATCTCTTTTGCACCCGAGGACATATACTTCTCCGACCAATCACTAGCATGTTTACGGAACTTCTCTTTAGTCGGCTTGAATTTGCCTTTCTTCATTCTTCCCTCGAGAACCGGGAGACCCGGGTATTTTTCCTCAAAACAACTAGTCTCGTATTTAAGAATTCTTTTCAATTCCTCCTGAACCTCATCAGAGCATTGGTCACCATACATTATAGAGCATTTACCAAGGCTAACCAGCTGTCCTGTACTCTGCTCATACTTGTCCAAAATAGATTTAACCACCAAACCTTGCTCAATCGAGCCTTCAAAAAAGAGGAGGCTGTCGTCCGCAAAAAGAAGGTGAGATATGCCTGGTGCTCGACGGCATATGTGGAACTCATGTAGCGAATTGTTCTCAATTTCTTTCCTTATCAGACAAGACAAACCGTCAGCAACAAAAAGGAAGAGATATGGAGAAAGGGGATCACCTTGGCGAATACCGCGAGAAGGAGTAAAGGGGTCCAACATATGACCGTTAAAGCGAATCGAGTATCGAACAGTGGTAACACACGCCATCACCCACTCGTATCCATTGTCCGTGAAAGCCCAACTTCGCTAAAACCCCTTCAAGAAATCTCCAATCCACGCGATCGTACGCTTTGGCCATATCCAATTTATACGCACAAAACTTCCTTCTGGAAACCGAGCCGGTCTGAATAGTATGAATACACTCAAAAGCCATCAGAGCATTATCTGTTATCAAACGCCCAGGGATAAACGCACTCTGTGTTGGTGATATAATATCATGTAGGGTAGGACGGAGCCGATTTACCAGACATTTAGAGACAACCTTAAAAATAACATTGCAAAGACTTATAGGTCTGAAATCTTTGAGTTCCTCTGGGTCGTTTTTCTTTGGGATAAGGACGATTGCCGTGTCATTGACTCCCTCCGGCATCACGCCATCTGTGAAGAAGCGCTGAACAGCCTTGATCACTTCATCACGCAGAAGAGCCCAATTCCGCTGCAAAAACCGAGCCGGGAAGCCATCCGGGCCAGGTGCCTTGAGTGGACCAATTTGGAAAAGGGCATCGCTGATTTCTTTCTCAGTGAAGGGGGCGCACAGCCTAGTATTTGTCTCATCATCAATACGTTGGTCCAGAAGATCAGTGATGATTTCAGGATTAATGTTTTCATCCCTAGTATAGAGATTCTGGAAAAAATCCATAGCCAAGTCCTCCATTTCAGCTGTATCTGAAGTCCATGTCCCGTCCAGCCTCTTAAGTTTACGAATTTTATTTTTCCTCTTCCTCCAAGATGCGCGCCGATGGAAGTATTTGGTATTACCAGTGTACGAGGTTCTTCCTGACTATTCCTTAATTTCCCAATCCCCCTCTACGTTTTTTTTGCAGTATCGTGATTGTTACATGATTGTTAAATATGTTTGTTCCATAACTTCTATAATTATGTGTTTATGTGAATATTTTCTAGTTCGACGTTGCAAACTTGCAAGTTTACAGTGCCATCACCATGCGATGTTGCAAATGCTTCGACTATTGAAAGTTTCGATTTGGTACATGTATCAACTGTTTTATTCCGCTCTACAATTCTGCCCCATAGCCGCTTTTGGTGCATGATGAGGTATTTAATATCTACCTTGCTTGCTTGCTCGAAGAAATGCATCAATTGATGTATTACTGGTTGGTAGATGCTAATGAAATGTCTATATATGTTGCTATATTTCCTATGAGATGTATGATTGATTGCGACATGTTTAATGGAATATCTTCACACCTAATAATTTATAAGTTTGCAGGTCAGAATCTCTTTGCTTTTATTGCATTTATCTTGAATATTATTCAACTCCTCCATGATAATTGAGACCTCTTATGGATGATTATGATTAGGGATCAGGTTTTTTGGGTTTTGGATATAGGTATTGATCATCTCATCTTCGTCCGACACCTAGCAGAGCAGTTTTTTTCAGTCAATATTTTGCAATATGGTATTTGTAACGTTTTCAATATACATTTCTGCTCTTTATGGTGTCCAATAGTATACACCAGCAGGACTATTGTTAGTTATTTTTATTATTTTGGTGAATCCAATTAGGAGTGTCAACGTGCATAAATCTATCATTCTACACACAAATGTTCGCAGCAACGTGTGTGGTATCATCTAGTTATAAACCATGCAATCTAAGAGATCATCATACATGGTTTATTGAAAATTAGTATTGTATAATGAGGGATTCATCGCACACGGTTAGATCAAACAAAGGTGTCGCCTTTATGGACGATCACACACCGATTTGTTAAGCTAAATCATGTCGGCTCTCAGCCTGTTTGCACTTGTTTAAGTATTAAATATGTGTATTAATTTGGTGTACCGTTGCACATGCTTTTTCATATTTAACTGTTTGTGATACCTTCTCTAGCTTGGTCTGCATCGCCTAGCATTACTTGCAGAAGCCTTATAGTACCATTTAACATCTACATATATCATTGCATTTCATTCGAAAACATGGCCACTCCTAATTGGAACCTCCAAAATATTTCATTGCACATTTATTCACATGCAAGTCATATGCATACATACACAGCGACAAAGTTTCAGTTGCAAGCTAGGTAAATAAGAACATTACACAAAAGAAGAGAATATAGATTTTGTTAGTGTGACATCCTAGCCCAGGGCTCAATAGGATGAATAGGATATTTATATCAACAAGTTGTAACTTCTTTTTCAGAAGCTCATCTCCAAAGAACTCCAAGGTTGCGCGTGCTTGGCTCAGAGCGATTTGAGGATGGGTAACCGACCAGGAAGTCCTTCCCGGATGCGCAAGCGTGAGGACAAAGTGCGCAGAAAGACATGTGTTGGTTTGTGGGACTAGTCTAGAGATCCTAGAGAGCTGCCAGGTAACAAGCCCGGCCCGGGAATGCCATTTGGCATCAGAGCCGACCTTTGCGGTTACACGGGAGTGTGAGGGTCAGGGTATCGGGGATGTGGCACATGGCTAGTGTATCCCGTCGTGGCACACGGCATGGCACATGTGCCAGCACTGGACACACAGTCGTGTGCCAAGAGGGGACGTTCCTGGCCTGGGGCTGCTCCACGAGGACGTCGATCTTCTAGGGTGGGGGGGGGGGGGGGGTCAGTGTGACATCTTGGCTTAGGGCTCAATAGGATTGATAGGATACTCATATCAACAAGTTGCAACCTCTTTTCCGGAAGCTCATCTCCAAAGAAGTCCGAGGTTAAGCATGCTTGACCCGGAGCGATTTTAGGATGGCTCACCGGCCAAAAAGTCCTTCCCGGTTGCGAGCGACTGAGGACAAAGTGCACTAAATACATGTGTTGGTTTGTGGGGCCGTCTACAGATCCTAGAGAGAGGTAACAGGCCCAGCCTGGGAGGGAGGGGTGGCCGAGGTATTACAGTTAGTTACGCCGTAGTTGAATGACACTCAATGGAAGAAGAAACGACTTCTCCTTTTGCGCCAGATCTACCAAGTAAGTAAACAGGATCCAAGGTTTCACGAGTAATTCCTTGAAGATTGTACATGGTAATCTTGTAAGTTCTTAAAAAATGGTATGTCTAACTTTTGACTCCTATAATTCAAATTGGGATTGCATAAGATGTTGTTTCATAGCCTGGTTAGTAGACCTCGAGTTTATTTCTGATGTCTAAGAGAATTTTTTTTTGCATCTTGCAAAATACAATTAAACAAGTAATCACAGATGTGTGGCTCCTATGCAGATCATGATGTCTGCAATCGGTAGAAGTTTAGATCACTGCTCTCTTGATTTTGTTCTCTTCCTTTATTTCTATACTAGACAATACCCCACATGTTGCAGCGGCACACCTATACATAACTGGTGGGAAGAGAAAAGTTACACAGACTATCCTGGGATACTATTTGGGGATTAACCAATTTACACTGCACAATATTGTTTACACATAGTTTACACGAGTCTTCGAATCAGGATACCAATAGGTACGAAATTTCAATATTCTTATCCTCACATGACAAATGGAAATAAAAGAATTGCTAATCTTTGACTGCCATGCCTCCCTTCTATGTAAAATAAATCTGAAAATTTGAACAATAAATTAGAAGTGTGAGCTTGAAGTAGAATGTAGATTATATTGACATCTTGCAATATGCATTTCAACAAATATAGTGAATATATTCACATTTATCATCTAGAAATCATCGTAGAACTGAGCTGATATTATAAAGAAATAATTATAGCTAATACCTGCTTGGAGCTGAGCAGAAATCCTTACGGTCCAAATTATTGACGGAGTTTTCAAGTGATGGGCTCAAGAATCATGCTCTTTCTACGGAATTAATTAGCTGTTCAATCATGCTTGTGGCAGCGACCGACAGATCAAGTCGCACTCAGTTCAGGTAACCGCAGAGGTTTTGTCCGGCTAAAACAACATAAGTAAAGCCACAAGGAGAAATATGCTGGGAGAAATATACTTACTATAGGGTCTTGTAGTCAATCTCGCTCTATAGTTTGTCAGTTTTGGAGTCCATCTCAAGTTCTCAGCAGGTTCTTAATCCTGACGGAAAGCTTTACATGCATAGTCATTAGAGAGCACAAACTATGCCAATCTATTGTCGTGGCCATCCTCAGTGCCTGAGTTGGTGACTGCATAAGTATAAAACGGTGGTGGCCAGAGGTACGTATTCACGAGGCGTCAACGACATACAGAAAAAACCCGTTCTGATCACATATCAAAATCTTTCCCATCTAGCCGTCCTATACATGAAAGATGGATCATATTAAAACAACAACAAAAAATCCAAAGTAGCAGAGGATACACCAAAGACGGATGCAAAAATCAGTAATACAGAGGGGACCTGGTCTGAGTGATATTTTAGCCCTCCTTTTGCATCACTTTTGGAAGACATCTACATTTAGCAGCTAGAGTCCACATGGTAGTCGCGTGACATACTTGTTTCTGCGCTACCAGTAGGAGCACACCACTCGCGTGCCACTTTCGGATGCGCAACAAATAATAGCACCCGCGTGCGGAGATGATAGCCCGCTTCTAATAAGCGTTTACCTATAGTGTTTTTCCTACTAGTGTTGATGCACTCAAGGAGAGCGTCAAATGAGCTTTCTTGGTTAATGGCCATGAGAACCTCTTGACAACCTCTCATTCTCACTAATAAGGCACACACAACCAAGGTCTTGGCGAACAAAGGGGTACAGCGGATACGAGCGGCACTCCGTGAGACCTTATTTACTTCTACTGTATTACATGAGATTGGAAGGGATTATCCGGGATACCGAAAAGACCTCGCATCGCATCCATCTCCATTGGTAGTACCATCCACAAGTCCTCCATTAATAAGGTGATAGTTGACGCACTAGATTCATTCACGTAGTCTCCTGTAGCGAAGAGGTGGTCGAGAAGCACGAGACATAGCTTCTGCATAAGATGGTTGTCGGCACTGTAGGCACCATCCTCATAGAAAAACACAGTGGGTGCCTTCTCTGATGCCTGCCCTATCAACTACTTCATGCATTTTCCAAGTTCTCCTCGCGGTGGCGTAGTTCGATGGTTTGACATAGAGCCGATCAAGAACGTGGAGCACATGAGCTTCAATACGACCACAAACTCGGTAGTCTTCCTTGCGGGGGCCAATAGAGTTCACATTTTGAGTCGGCCGCTCCATGCTCTGAACATAGCTCATGTCCTCATCGGGTTCGCTGGGTACCGGAGCTCAAAGCAGTAGGTGGCCATCCCAATCTGGCTGTTTTGAAACCGAAGTCCAAACTAAGGTTCTGCCCATCAGCAAGGTTTGGTGTCAACCCTTTTTTGTGCAAGTCTTTGACAAACTCGGTGTACTACGTGAAGATTAGCTTGCTGATCGCCGCGATAGCTAGCCTAGTGTTATTCATAGATACTCTGATAGGCATACCTTGGAAGTTACCACCATGGAGAGCCACTCCGCGGTGGACGTCAACGATTGGGTTGTCACTTTTTAGCAAGGAAAAAAATAGCGCGCTATAACAAAATAGCGTGAGTTTAAAAATACGCTATTAGCATGTTATAGCGTGCTATTAACGCGAATAGCGCGCTATAGCGCCGAAATAGCGAGCGTCGGCTCTCCAGATATGCTATAGCGTGCTATTGCGTTAGAATAGCGCGCTATTTTTTTCCATGCTTTTTACCGAAGACCTCCTGCTCAATGGACCTTGTGGATGCATATATCGTCTCGATCCGAGGTCCAAGCCGTTGCGGCGAGGTACGGAATGCATACTTATCATGCTTGGGATTTGACAATGGATTGACCTCATTGATCTTCTATGCATGTTTTCATGAATGAGCTGCCAACTAAGATGTGCTCCATGATGGAAGCGACCTCAATTTGACCTGGATGGTGCTTTAACTTGCGTGTCAAGTGATCCATGTCACTCTCTCTTACCGTCCATGACCTCGCAAAACACAGACGATAGAGTGGACCATGAGGATGTTCACATCAAACAACATCATGGTCGCGAGGACAACCCCTATGAATCCCTTCCTTCGATTGAAGCTCATGCACTAGGAGGACATGTCTTATACTAGCATCGGTGCCGCAGACACACCGAATTACTTGTACGCCAGTGCTACTTACCGTTGGTGTACCACTAATTTGGTGCGCCAACGGTACCAGGTTACCACTGGCATACAACGATGAGGGTACACCAAGGGTAAGTGCAGGCCAAGTTGCAGCCCGCCCCATACCGCTGGCGTGTACCCTATTTTGGTATGCATTTGGTGTTGGATTTGTGCCCTAGAGACAAATAAATAAAGATAGTTTTATTGTCACATCTATAGTATTCATATAAGTTTTATTCCATGCTATAATTGTATTATGCGAAAATATGAATGCATGTGTGGTATTGAACAAAAACCTAGTCCCTAGTAAAATAGTGCATTGATTAGTAAGATGATCAAGGTTTCCTAATCATGAAAACCAACATCATTAATAATGGAGTCATGTTGTTGGATGAATGACATGGTGGACACACACCCATATAAGGTATTGAAATGTGATCATGTCACAAAGTTCAACATTGCAATACTAATAAGGAAATGTTGTAACCTAATCCTTAGACCATGAGACCATATTAGAATCACTGTCACCAGCAGCTACTTTGACATCATCAATCGCTACACCGTAACAGGGTGGTCATAAAGGTGCTACTAGGGTATTCCAATTGGATGGGTTGAGGCGTATGTGTCAATAGCGGGATTTGTACATTCGCGTGTATGTAAAGATACCATGGTCCCGCTCAAAGATATTATGTCAACAGCGCTTGAAAGCATGTGACTAGGTGATGCATGTAAAATGCATACATGAACTTTGCACTTTATTGCCACATATTACCACATATTTTCATCTTATATAATGTTATTTGCTATATTGTTTTCGTGGATTTTCCAAACAATCCCCTCTCCTCTGGTTCTAACTCTGTCTGGTAGAAAACAATTATGTTAGTATTTTTGACTTCCTAGGAGCTACGAGACTCGAAAAAGGGCAAAGTCAGGGGCCACGCTTTAGAAATTTCGAGACGGATAAAATGAGTTCAAGTGGGACACCAGGAGGTCAACAGGCTTGTAAAGAGGGCCTGTGCCGCACCCTCCCCTTATGGGCGCGCCACCAGGTGCCTTTTTGCCCTCGTCCGTCCGATTCGCCTCAATCTCGGGCCCACAGACTTCGTTTGACCTAAAAACCCATATATATACGACCCCAAGAGTTTCTACCTTTAATGTTAGAACCATTCTCTTAAATGATTTGGACATTATGTGTTCTCTGGTTCATAAATAAAATAATGTTATCCTTGAAGGAAATAGCACCAAGCATGTTATTCTTGTACCACTAATGTCACCCATAGAAAAGAAGTGGGAAAAAATTTGTGTTGAAGTTTTTTCAGAGGGTATGGAGGAACATCACACCAAGAGCTATCCAAGAATGTTGAAGACTATAATCTTGGGGATGCCCAAGGCACCCCACTGGACTCATCGTTCAACTCTTGGTTTGCACAACCCTAAACCTTGTTTTTTGAGCGACATAGAATGATCGCAAAAACTTGGAGCGTCCTTTATTAGTTTTGTTACTTGTGCACATTTTCATTAATACTTGTGGAAGTGATATTAGATGTTTACTATATTTGTGCAAATGAGATATTATTGAGAAACATTACTTACACTTGATTGAGAGATAGTAGCTTTGAATAAAAGTCTATGCATCCCATTATGCTTGTTATTGCATACTTGGCACATATTCAATGATGAATAATTATATTCATATGTGTCTTTAGAATATGAAGGTTGATGTTTGTGTGACTATCCAGTCTTTTAAATGGTGAACCTCATCGTTGAAACATATGTAAGTTGGCTCATACTATCTTTAGTTGGACAACCAACCTCCTGCTAGCCTTTGAACCAATGAGACACTACCTAGAAAATAGAAGAAAAAAAAGAAGGAGAAAGAGAAAAAAAATAAAAAAGAAAAGAAAAGAGAAAGGGATGAACTCAATGAGTCGGTGCCCAAAGGCAAATCAAAGGGGAAGTACCCCAGCCACTCATATAAGGTGTTAAAGCTAAGAAGCAAACGCCTATCCCATATTTCCGCTCTATCCTTTGGTCAACTAAAGAACTAGCTACTTACTCATGTATGAGTCTTCTATGAGTGTTTAAATGTTAAAGGACCGGAAGGATACGACATCCTCACATTATTTGGTTTGGAATGCAAGCATGATGAATTACTAGTCAACAATTGAACGAATCAAAGGTATCAAAAACATTACTCATGATTCAATCAAATGCGGTGTGAGAACTATGTTTGTTGCTACTATCCATTAATCATGCGCAAGTAGTGTTGCAATATATTATCTCCCTTGCACTATGTATAAACAGCAGGACACCAACATAGTGGATCTTTATTAGCACTTTGCTATTCATTAATTAAGATATGTTTCAAATACTTGTCATGTTAAATTTTTATGCATGCATAGAGAAAAGATCTTGTTTAAGTCTTTTAGAATTAATGTAATAAACTCCAAATTCATGTTAGTTTTATCACCTTTATGCTCGAGGATGAGCATAGATAAGCTTAGGGATGGTGATGCATGTAAAATGCATAGATGAACTTTGCACTTTATTGCCACATATTACCACATAGTTGCATCTTATATAATTTTATTTGCATGTTTTATATTGTTGTCAGGGATTTTCAAAAAAAATCCCCTCTCCTCCAGTTCTAACTCTTTCTGGCAGAAATCACCTTCCGTTAGTATTTTTGACTTTCCAAGAGCTACAGGACTCGAAAAAGGACAAGGTCAGGGGCCACACTTCAGAAATTTCGAGATGAACAAAATGAGCTAAAGTGGGACACCAGGAATTCAACATGCTGGGAAATAGGGCCTCTGGCGGCCCCCCTAGGGCGCGCCACCAGGTGCCTTTTCGCCCTCGTCCATCCGATTCGCCTCAATCTCGCGCCCACCGACTTCGTTTGACCTAAAAAAACTCAATATATATGACCCCAAGGGTTTCATCGAGGCTACGTCAGTGGAGATAAAAAAACACATAAACAGAGAGTCAACAGGCCGCCGTCGATGGAGATCGGAGGGGGGAACGCTGCCGGAATCACCTCCGGTGGACTCCACCCCCCTCCGGTGTGGTCATCATCTTCATCTTCATCAACACCCTCTGCACCATCTTCATATACCCTTTGTAATCTCTTGGCAAACATGATGTATGCCCCAATATATTGTTTTACCATGATCTATTGCATATCTATGTTGATGTTTGAGTAGGACTTGTTCCTGGCAATTGTGATATAGTTTATTGTTGGTTGCATACAAGTATATGCTACCTTCTATGATGATCTTGTTGTACTAACATACGAGTGCACGCATATGTTGGGGCATGCACAAGGTTGTCACCGTTGCATGTTGATAGGATGAGGGATAGCTGGAGTTTGACAGAAACTGAATTTCAAGTCTTAGAGATACATGTTGTATCAATTCATGGTTAATCAACGAGAGTATTATCATGGGGACCTTAGATCTAAATGCGGTGGTTGGACTTTATGTCTTAATAATTCCATTGTTTGCTCTTAATTGGCCTTGGGATCAATCACTAGGGGTGTATTTGCTCATGTATATGGCTGCACCTATTCATGGCCCCTCCTTAGAAGAAACAACAAAAAAAAGACTATCTTTGTGCTTCACTAATTGTTACAACCAACCAAATGAAATAGTAATTTGCCTGAACATTTACTTACTTGACTTACTACAGTTTACTCCACTTCATATCATTTTACTTTTCTTGCATCAGTTTCACTTATTGCATTTTAATTTCAGCGCATGTAGTTTTATAGTAGAAACCTCTTCACACACACAAACACATTATAGATCCTAGCTTTGCATAGAAGGCCATATAATTGGGTTATATGGCTTTAGAGAATAGATAGTTTACCTTCAGCTCCTCGTGGGTTCAACACTCAAATACTTATCAAATTGTACTACGGTGATCCCCTGCACTTGGGGGTTATCACTAGGTCACAAGGATATGATATCACTAGAACGAGTTGAACATGTTTTGTCAGAAACGAGACCGGGCCGGATACCGATGATCAAGTCTCGGGCAAACTAGGTATCGTGTAACAAAGGGATGGGATTCAATGTTGAGGTTCAAGTGATAAAGATAAATTCGTGGAGTGCGTGGGGATCGTTATGGTTTTCCAGAATCCCTGGTGGTCATTGATTGGAGAGTTGTCTCGATATGTATACGCATTCCCGAACCCGTAGGGTGGCCATGACACACCGTCATCGGCCAACTTAGTGGGAAGTGCCTGAACTTCCCTGCAAAGATTGTCCCACTCCACAGCTTCCACCAACACAAATTGTCGTTGGGCCCGAGATGCGCCACTCCCGGGCTCTCCATCAAGTACCCTAGCCCCTAAGACCGTAATGAACAATGTTTCACAACAACTAAACTGTCTAGGGAACCTAGCACAGAGGGGCTCGGCCCCGACCACCAGTCCATCCAGATAGGTTCGCCTCCCACTATGAATCTTATGTTTGGCCCCAAGTTTGAAGTGCCATTTAACCTTTTGTATAGCATTCCAAAACTGGGAGCCACGGGTTGGGACCTCGCCCGCATAAAGATCCCTGCCGTGCAGGTACTTAGCCCGGATGAGGTCTGCCCACAGACCCTCTGCACCCTGATAGAGTTTCCAAATCCATTATATTTAAACATGAGGGCAATGTTCATGAATTTGGTGTTAAGGACCCCCAAACCCCCCAAATCCTTAGGTTTACACAATGTGGCCCAACCCACAATGGGATACTTCCTCTTCTCCCCCACACCCTCCCAAAAAAAGCGTGCTCAGGGTCTGTACATACTCGTATGTGTACCATCGTGGAGCAAGTACAAGCCCATGGCAAACAATGGGAGGCTTGACAGGCATGAGTTCGTGAGCTCGAGGCATCCCGCCGCCCCACACTACAAGAAAAGTTGCCATGGCCGACGAAGTTGAAGTCCCGCCGTGGTTGCTGGTGTACCATGGCCGACGATTTTTGGTCTCTCCGTTGTGCATGTCAAAACGTTTTTTTCTCATTTTTGAGGCCACCTAGCCCGACGAAAACGGCCAAAACGTCGCGTATGGTGGCCCGGGACGTGGTGCATCTCGAAATCTCGGGTTCGCCGGCCGAGTCAACGCAAATCCGCACCGCCCAGGGATGTAGGGCCCGGATGGCAGCCTCTCGGCATTGTTTTTTTCTCGATCGCGCCATCTCGTTCAACGCTCTCTGATCGAGCCGTTTACGATGCATGATCGTGGGTCCCGCATGTCATCCTCTATGAACCAAAATTCTTTCTATTCTTGGATTTTTTTGACCCCCTGATTTCTGGCTACTTCATTTTTCTTTTGATCCCTTGCCGCCTTGGAAACGTTGAGACCGCTGCTGCTAATTGGGACCCGCATGCCATCCTCTATGAGTAATCAACTTTCTTTTCTTGGAGTTTTTTTTGGCACCTCAAATTTGGTCACTTGCCTTTTTCTTTCGATCCCCTGCCGCCTCTCAAACGGTGATACCGCTGCTGCTAAATGGGACCCGCATGTCATCCTCTATGTACTATAAAACTTTCTTTTCTTGGATTTTTTTGCACCTCATATTTGGTCACTTACCTTTTTCTTTCAATCCCCTGCCGCCTCTCAAACGGTGAGACCGCTGCTGCTAAATGGGACCCGCATGTCATCCTCTATGTATTATAAAACTTTCTTTTCTAGGATTTTTTTGGAACCTCATATTTGGTCACTTGCCTTTTTCTTTCGATCCCGTGCCGCCTCTCAAACGTTGAGACCGCTGCTGCTAAATGGGACCCGCATGTCATCCTCTATGTACTATAAAACTTTCTTTTCTTGAATTATTTTTGGCTCCTGATATTTGGTCACTTGCCTTTTTCTTTCGATCCCGTGCCGCCTCTCAAACGGTGATACTGCTGCTGCTAAATGGGACCCGCATGTCATCCTCTATGTACAATCAAGTTTCTTTTCTTGAATTATTTTTGGATCCTGATATTTGGTTACTTGCCTTTTTCTTTCGATCTCATGCCACGTTTGAAACATTGAGGAACCTGCTGGCTCATGGGACCCGCATGTCATCCTCCATGTACTGTAAAAGTTCATTTTCTTGGTTTTTTTTCACCCTCTGATTTTTGGCTATTTCCTTTTTATTTTGATCCCCTGCCGCCTTTGAAACGTTGAGGACTCTGCTGGCTCATAGGTCCCACATGTCAGCCTCTATGTACAATCAAGTTTCTTTTCTTGAATTATTTTTGGATCCTGATATTTGGTCACTTGCCTTTTTCTTTGATCTCATGCCACGTTTGAAACGTTGAGGAACCTGCTGGCTCATGGGACCCGCATGTCATCCTCTATGTACAATAAAACTTTCTTTTCTTGGATTTTTTGGCACCTGATATTTGGTCACTTGCCTTTTTCTTTCGATCTCATGCCGCCTTTGAAACGTTGACTAAGCTGCTGGCTCATGGCTGCCCCATGTCATCCTCTATGACAATAAAACTTTTCTTTCTTGGAGTTATTTTTTACCCCTAATTTCTGGCTATTTGCCTTTTTCTTTTGATCTCCTACCCCCTCTGAAACGATGAGGACGCTGTTGGCAGGTCGGTCCCACATGTCATCCTCTATGAACAATAAAAGTTTCCTTTGATGGATTTATTTTGAACCCCTAATTAATTTACGGATATTTCCTTTTTTCTTTTGATCCCCTGCCGCCTTGGAATCGTTGAGGATGCTGCTGCCTCATGGGTCACGCATGTCATCCTCTCAGAACGGTAAATGTTTCTTTTCTTGGATTTTGTTGACCAAACGATTTTTGGCTTATTTTTTCTTTCGATCTCCTGCTGACCTTTAAAACGTTGAGGACGGCTCGCTGGCTCCACGGGTCCCACATGTCAACCTCTATGAATAATAAACGCTGAGGATGCTGCTGCCTCATGGGTCCCGCATGTCATCCTCTCAGAACGAAAATGTTTCTTTTCTTGGATTTTTTACCAACGGATTTTTGGTTTATTTTTTCTTTCCATCCCCTGCCGCCTTTAAAACGTTGACGACGCTGCTGGCTCATGGGTCCCCGATGTCGGCCTCCCCGTACAAGAAACATGTGATATCTTGATTATTTTGCAGACAATAAACAGTGTATTTCGCTCTGGGCTATTGCAAACGGATAAATTAAATCTTTATTTTTACATAAACAAACTTATATGTTGAATCTCCTTGTTTTGTGTTTTTGCGAAGCATAGGACTTTCCTGTTTTTTTTAGAAAAATCCGAACTTTCCTGTTTTGGAGTGGGCTGAAATTGTACGAGTCAAAAGGCCCGGCGGGATAGTTCGAAGGCTCGGATGTCCGGATGCGGCCCAATTGAAATCTTTCTTTTCTTGTATTTTTTCACCCCCGATTTACGGCTACTTCATTTTTCTTTTGGTCTGTGCCGCCTTGGAAATGTTGAGACCGCTCGCTGCAAAATGGGACCCGCATGTCATCCTCTATGTACAATAAAATTTCTTTTCTTGGATTATTTTTGGCTCCGATATTTGGTCACTTGCCTTTTTCTTCCAATCTCATGCCGACTTTGAAACGTTGAGGAAGGCTGCAGGCTCATGGGTCCCGCATGTCATCCTCTATGAACAATAAAAGTTTCCTTTGTTGGATTTATTTTTACCCCTAATTTACGGCTATTTGCCTTTTTCTTTTGATCCCCTGCCCCCTTTGAAACGATGACGACGCAGCTGGCAGGTCGGTCCCACATGTCATCCTCTATGAACAATAAAGGTTTCCTTTGATAGATTTATTTTTGACCCTAATAAATTTCTGGCTATTTCCTTTTTTTATTTTGATCCCCTGCCGCCTTGGAATAGTTGAGGATGCTGCTGCCTCACGGGTCCCGCATGTCATCCTCTCAGAAAGGTAAATGTTTCATTTCTTGGATTTTGTTTACCAACTGATTTTTGGCTTATTTTTTTTGTTTCGATCTCCTGCCGCCTTTAAAACGTTGACGACGACTGGCTGGCTCATGGGTCCCCAATGTCAGCCTCCCGTCTTGCAAATCCTCTTTACGCAAAGGTTGTATTTCTAGCTAGATAGCTAAGGTGGATTCGAATCTTCCGTGGTTCGAGCAGACTCGGGTAAGCCTTCTTGCATCGATTAATGGAACTAGTGTATAGCAAGGTCAAGACATGTGGCTCGGTGTAATGAATCTATTTGAATCATGTTGTGGATTCAATCGATACTTCTCTAACGAGGTCAGCCAAAATAGAAATTAAGTTTTTTTCTAAAACGGAAATGCAAATTAAGATGAACACAAACATTAGTTATCATAATAGGCTGATCATACATACATACTTGCTAAGAGCAAAAGCTTGCCGGTTTACCACCCATACAATTAATTAGCGGTTCGAGATAAGATAACCTTATATAAGTATAACTACAAATGCATTTGCTAAGGGCTCATGGGACAACGAGAACTAGACAACCGCAAACTTTATGACCGGCATGTCACGGCGGCATCGAAAGATCTTGACCTTCAACTTTGATCCAATGCGAAGTTTGGCACCGTCAATGAACTTTTTCCACACGGAAGTAACGGCCAAGCGGCCATCCGTGGGACCGACGGAGTACCGTCCCTCCATGGTGAGACCTTCACTCTCCATGACGAGGAAATCTTGCCCCTTCGGCCGGCATTGAGATCCTTGGAGATACTTTTAGGCAATTTCTGATTCAAAGCAAGAGATACCACCAAAACTTAGTCAATGGCACCAATGCACTAAAGGCTGAACCATGTGAGACTTTGAGCGAGAGAAGACATCAAGATAAGAGCGAGTTATCTTTGTCATATACTCACGAACATAGCCTTCGGATGCGTCCTGGTCACCACACGGGTGGCCACGGCAATGAGCTGAGACCTCGGTGATGCAGGTCGGGGCAGGTGCGGGAGCACGGGGTGGTACACGAGCTGGTGCGATGCGGGAGACTGCTGGGCGGGTGCAATAAACGGTGCCTCTAGAGGAAACGGTGCTGATGCGAGGAGGCTGTTGGGCGGGTGCGGTAGACGGTGCAGCTAGAGGAACCGGTCGCGATGCGGGGAGCCTGTTGGGCGGGTGTAGTATATGGGGCCTCTACGAGGAACCAATGCTGGTGTAGGGGCCTGCTTGGGTAGATGCGATAAACGGAGTCTGGTACAGGAACCGGTGCTGATGCAGGAGAGTGGGAAGCCGGTGCCGGTGCTGGTGTGGGTGCCCTTTGTGACATCCGCTCCTGTTCCATCAGGGGATCTGCAGCTTTGATCATGTTAAATCCAGCAAGCTAGAACAGAGGGAATGGTTTAGAACAACTGCTCAGAATTGAGTAATCAAAGGATATGAGTACAAAAAAGTTACATATTATATATTTGGAAGTGTCTCCAACTGCTGTAGCGATTACGTATATCTGCCCGTTTGAGTTTCGATCCTCGGCTCGTCGCCCTTCTTCAGACCATAGTCAAAAGCAAACTTTCTCCAATCATGTCCATACAAATATGTGATGGCTTGCGTCTTGTAGACATACACCTCATAGACCGTGTAGGTGTTCATCAATTTGCCATTGCCATGCATAGTGAAAGACCCTTCATGCGAACACATCTCGGTTAATCATTGGACGAAGTTCACAAGGTACGATCTGCGAGGTGAAAATTGATACTAATGTAAGAAGCAGGAAGACTAAAAACAAGACTTTACTATATGCCAATTCATGCTAAACCACTGAGAATACATACCTGTAACTCCGTGAAGGAGTTATTAGAAAGGTAGATAGAGCCATAGGAGGTGTTATATGCGGGGTATGTACATGGGCCCGCCATATTCCCGCAAGCTCGGCATCGGGATGGTGAAGGAAACATGGGAGGTACTGCGGGTGCGTAGCGCTAAATGTAAGTGGAAGAATTAGGTTGTGTAAAGTGCATAGTTCGGAGCAATGCAAATGTTGACAAGCGAGTGCATAACACTATGTTACAAGGCTGAGCAGTCAAAATTTAGTGTATGATGAATATAAGCATGCTAATTTGGCGTTTCCGAATTCCAAAAAGCATTAGACGAGTCGGTGATAATATCGAGACATAAATCATGGCATGTATATGTGGCTTAAGAAAATATACCCGAACCCTTGGATGGTTACGGCCCGGCTGGTCCTTGGACTTGAGCTCATATAAGCATCCGGAAGGTGGGGCTGACGAGTAACTTGGTGGCGGCCTCTGCGGATGCCTCATCGGCGACGGTTGCAATCCTTTTGACCAATGAAGGCTTAGCGGTTTCGGTCTGCCTATGAAAATTGAAGAGCAACGGACATCGGCGGTGATATATAAAATGAATCTATGAGACAACGATGCATATAGTGCTGGATGTAAGTGGAAGCATATGGTTGTGTGTGTTTCGAACTATTGGTAAGCATTAGACAAAGCCGGCAATAAACGGACAAATCAAATCATGTATGAGGATTAAGAAAATATACACCTTGCTTGAAAAGGATACCACCCAGTGGCCGTGGCCTTGTGCTTGAGGAGGTTTTCGGAAGATGGTGGCGGCACCATCGTCTTCACGTGACCTCATCGGGATCATTTTTTTCCATTTGAGTAGAGGCACAGAAGTTTCATCCTGCATATGAATAGCAATAGAACTCATCATTGATATTTAATAGATCTATGAGACAGACTGATGCATATAGTGCTGGATGTAAGTGGAAGGGTATTACTGTGTATGGACAACAGTTCACAACAATGCAAGGGTGTGTTTGGTTCTGAAACAGCGTGGAATGGAATGGAATGGTTCCATTTCAGAGGAATGGAATGGTTACATTTTTGTTCGGTTGGGAAAAATTGAGAGCAGAACAGATCGAGGTTAAACTAATCATTTGTCTCAAAATTGTAATTAGCAATTGCAAATGACATTTTAATCTCAAAGTCGTAATTAACAGCGCCTAATGGTGCTATTTTAATCTAAAAATCGTAATTAACATCATTTTTTGTTGGGTTAGGGGAACTGGAGAGTATATGAACATTCTTGTATGATGATTGTAAGCAAACGAATTTGGTGTTTCTAAAATTTTGGCTTCGAGATCTTATGGGCTTCAACTCTAGCCTACCCCAACTTGTTTGGGACTGAAAGGCTTGGTTGTTGTTGTAAACTTTTGGCAAGCATTAGAAAAAACCGACAATAAACAGACAAAAATCAAGGCATGTTTTGTGGATTAAGAAAATATACCATATTCATTAAAAGATCACCACCCAACTGGCGCGTGGTTTTGTGCTTGTGGAGGCATTTAGAAGATGGGGGCGGCATCAACATACTGGCAACCTGATCAGCCGCAGTTTTGATCTTCCTTTTGAGTAAAGGCCCTAAAGTTTCAGTCTGCATATGAATAGCAAAACAAAAGGCAGACCTCGGCGAGTGATATTGAATTACTTGTATGAGATAGGCTGATGCATATAGTGGATGCTCTTAGCCTTTTGCACCATGAACACTAGCTATGGACAGACAAAAAAACTAGTTGACTCAGCTTTGTCTAGATACCTCCATCCCAAAGCTTAAGGCTTATTTATTTTTGAGAAATCAAAACAAGTAAAGTTTGACAAAATTTTAGAACATTCTATCAACAAATATAATATTGTGTAGATACTAGTAGGAAAATATATTTCACAACCTATTTAATGATATTAATTTTGTATTTTGCATGTTAATGATTTTTGGTAAAATCTTAGTCAAACATGGTATAGTTTGACTTTCTAAAAATAATATAAGCCCTAAGCTTTGGGATGGAGGTAGTAGTATCTAGAGCTAAAAAACATCTAGATACATCCGTATCTACAGATAGTTGAGTCAATTAATTTGGATGCGAGGAGTATCGGATTCGGACTACATCATGGTAAGTTGGTTAAAAAAATTACCCCCGGGCGGTCCCTGCCCGGCTCGGCGATGGCATTTCGCTTCTTGTCTTGCGAGATCGGCCATGCTCTGCCGGCGAGGTGGGGCGCTATTGTTCCCCATAGCGTCGGCACGGAACACTGGAGGTACCAACCTGATACGAGAGAATATAGAGCATGGTGTCACGGAGGCTTTACGCACAAACGGTGAAGACATGTGCTACTTTAAGCATTTTCCGGAACGAGGAGCAGTTGAGGATGCGGACGGACGAGTGGATAAGCAAACGGAGTACACGCTTTGCGGGGCTGGGGACGCGGCTTAGGCTCGGCCAAGCTGCCCACATGCGTGGTGGCCTTACGCTCCATTGCCCCCACCACCACCACCGAGGTCTTTCCTTTCTGTACAAGGCGACAAAAGATACGGTGAGGATCGGCGAAACTACAAAGGTTGCAAATGTCGACAAATAAAGGAAGAACACCCCAATCCAAGCAAAGGTAGCCCCCGCCCCCCACCCCCATCAATCACTCCCAGCGCGAGGGTGACCAGAAAGACACCCCTTCGCCCGGAATAGGAAATAGATGCGCAAGATATCGAGGTGAGGAAAAAAGAACCGATCTCGAGAAAGGAAAGAACATTACTAGTACTACCTATCCGCTTGGTCTAGATGCAGCTTGCCCCTCCAAGCTGGATGCCTGGACGGTGGAGGCGAAAGGAGGGGATCGAGCTAGCGGCTTGCATCCGTCAGCTATCGGCACTCGATCGTGAGAGACAAGGGGGGCTACATAAAGGGGAGGGGTAACATATTTTATTACACAGTGAACTTACTGATGTGACTAGTCATTACATGTCTCCATTGGCCGGGGCCCATAGTGTGGCACCCCAAATTCACTTGAACCTGCCGGCGGGACACATTGGCGCGTCAAGAAAACCCCCGAATTGTAGCGGGGAAATGAAACATTTCACAAAAATTCGAAATTCAAGCACACCTGCCACGCGCCAAGCACGCGGGCTGTTCCTTCCTCTTCCTCGGTTCCTCCTCCCCTATCCAGAAAAAACCCCAAATCCCAAGCTCAAACAACAACAAAAAAAACCAAATCCCACGGCCGCCATGCATGTCCTCGTTAACCCGGCTGGAGATCGTTCCCGGACGAGGGGGACCCCCCGCCACGAGATCCCGAGTTCGTCCGTTCCGTCCACCTCGAGGCGCTCGCGTGCTTGTCTCGCAGCGGCGGCTTGAGGGCGCTTGCGGAGGAAGTTCCGCCGGAAAGTGCTCATGGCAGCCGTGCAAGCTCACCGGCGTCTTTGTATTCCGAGAGGAACTGGTCAAAGCTTTGCTATTCGCAAAAAAAAAAACGGGCCAAGATCTGGTCAAAGCTTCGTCGATGGCTTGCCGCGAGAGGCTTGGAGTCCGAAGTCAATAAACTAGTTGCTCGAGGACTTGGGCGGTTTACACCGATTCATATTAGCCGACTCAAATTTGTTAGTCTAGTTAACAAATGCATCTAGATACCTCCATATCTAGACAAAATTGAGTCAATTAATATGAATCGAGAGGAGATGCTGAAAGTGTTTCATGCTACCAATTAATGCGGCTGGCAGGACTGGTTGTAGAAGTAATTGTGCTACTACTCATACGATGAGCTGATTATGTGGGTGTCAAATTTTGCAACGCGATCATCCCACGAATGCTTAATTATAGTTCTAGCGCCAAAGGCGTACAAATCATAACAAAGATAGTACATACTACAGCACCAGAACATAAGAGTATGAATCATAAAGTAGCTCAACATTTTGCATTAGGGCTGGGTGGTCCTGAGACTACCGGGACGCCCCTGATGATCTCCGGGCGTGCATCCACTTCAACGCAAAGTTGTGTACTCGGTCCACGGCCTCCTTCTGTAGGCTGGATAATCTCAGGTGCAGGACCTTCGTCTATGAAAGGCTCGTCATCGGTACCATCCACGGGTGCATCGGGGCTGGGTGGTCTTGAGACTACCGGACGCCCTCGATGATCTGCGGGCGTGCATCCACTTCAACGCAAAGCTGTGTACTCGGTCCACGGCCTCCTTCGTAGGCTGGATAATCTCGGGTGCGGGACCTTCGTCTATGAAAGGCTCGTCATCGGTACCATCCACGGGTGCATCAAGCTGAGATTCATCTTCAAATCTCCCATCAAGCGAGAGACCTCTTCAACTCTATGCTTACGCAATTAGTACATCAACAGATTAGACAAACATCTAAGGGATGCAACCTAAACAAATGCCGTTTTACATATTTACCTTCTCATACGGCACGACACATGTCCCAGAGCTGAAACCCGTTTCTGAAGCAAGCACTTTTTCTCTCCTTCCCGTCCATCCATACGCAACAAGTTAAATTTGAGTACGAGAACCTTGCACAGCAATGCAAACTATTGATCGAAACGGCGACAACATCAATATAAATAATTAACTACATATGCCGGCACACATACAGTGTGAGCAAGATCTGCTTCTCCCGCTGAAGGATCATTATATGGTTCACCATGATAAACCCACCTAACATATGTGCGGTCCATCCCAAAAATGTGTAAATGATCTTCCACTACATGGTGAGGCCTCTTCTCACCATTCATACATGTGCAGCGCGGGCAATACACGTCCAGGTTGTGACCTTCATGAGCTCTAATAAACCCCATAAAGGGTTGAACACCATTTATATATGAAGGGGAACATAAGTGTCCATGCGGTATCCAAGTTACGTCCATTTGTTTAATTATGAGATACAATGGTTGGTGATTAATTTAAGGCGAAGTAGGAAATGTATATCCATCGAGTACAAAACTATACTACATGATTATGCATTTCAGCAATCATGTCGAGTACAAAACAAAAAATGCCCATCGACATTTTAGCAAACAGATCGTGTACAAAACTTCTGCCATGGCATTTCAGCAAATTAACGGATCGAGTGCAGAACTGACTCTATATGCCCACGCAAATGAACAAATTGATCGAGGACAAATCGAGCGGAAAACTATAAAGTGCCAATTAGTTCGAGCATACTGACGATTTTTTTTAGCAGCATCAAGAAAATATAAATCGTTATGCCGTCTTTCCCGACGCATGATTGAGCTAGAGATAGTAGCCCTACCGTGGATCAACTTTACCGCCGGTGCGTCTCGAGAAGAACGACGGGGAGGGGAAGCTTCTTCTTCGCACGGACGGGACGGGGAGGGGAAGCTCTTCGCACGGACGGGGATAAGTTGTGTAAGGGTGGGTGGGGGGTCATGCGGCCGGGCCGCCCGGTAGGTGGTGTTTAATGGAGTTGCGTGTGTAATTTTCCATGCACAAGGTTGAGGAATAGGCGGTTCCCTTTGCCGCGCGCACAATTCAAACTACCCCGCCCATGTAGTTTAAATTTGCCCTATTTTCGTTAAATCGACATAAAGTCATGTGAGTGGGTGGAAATTAGCAAAGTTGCTTGAAAAATAGTAAAACTCTGGAATTATCCTTTAAATAGGCTCTACTTCGTGTGAAAATCGGGGTGTGGAGGCATGTTGAGCTGTTTTATTTGTACTTTCTTCATTAAAACTCCCATTTTATGCACTTTGGATGGAAAGAAATCATTTGTACATAAATTTTGACAATGCCATTTGCAAACATTAATTGTTTTACATGCCAAGATGCACCCATCCACCAAATATGGGGCAAAAGTTTATCACAATCTAGATATATATGTATAATTAGTGAGGGACCCCTTTTGATTTTGTGCAATTTCCACTAATTAGCTAGAGAGAAGGGGTCAATTAATTAGGCCATGTTAGGGGCTATGTGTTTTAGATTAGGGTTGTGTGGATTCAAATACAACTTCTTTATTTGTGTGCTATGATTAATCAAAACTAGATCGATCGACTACGCACACATTATTAGAGGCACATGCCTTTGCGCACAAAGTGCATGTGTGTGTTGTTGGCCACCAACGAGAGAGCGCGAGAGAGCGATTGAAATCCCCAAATTAAACACATATATAAGCATGCATGGTTAGGCCATGCATGCATATTGATTATATATATTGTGAGGCAAATTAATTAAAGTGTGTTTTCATTTCAGACCTTGTCAAAATTCAAGTTAATTAATTGAATTATCAGTACTTATTATAGAATTAATGAATCCCAATAATATCTATATATATATATATATATATATATATATATATGATCGATATAGGCCATATATTGATTGGGGTTATATAATCTAGGGTTTACTAGCTATATATATAGCAAGGTTTTATTAGATTATTGGGTTATTAATTAGCTTGGGGTTATGTGTTTTAACGAGGGTTTGATTAGCTAAGGTTAGTTTTCTATATATATACGGTTTAGGGTTTAGGGTTAATGGCACATATATTTAATTAGAGGACCGCGAGGACCCCTGGGCTGCTTGATGCGCAATTAATAAGGGTCGTCGTTGGCCTATAGCTAGCTATATAGGGTTTTATGGTTTATTTAGAGGGTTTATGTGTTAGTGTTAATTATAACTTGTTGTGAATTAAATTACAACTTTTTTATTAGTGTGCTACACAATTAATCAAAATTCTAGCTAGATCGATCGAGTGTGCACAGACATGCACTATTAGAGGCACCCGCCTTTGCGCGTAAAGTGCAAGCATAATGTGTGTCGTTGCGCTGGCCACATCAATCGATAAAGAGAAAGATAGAGATGAGAGATTATTGAAATCGCCAAGAATGTTCAAATATATATATATATATATATAAATATGCATGCATGGTAGGCCATGCATGCATGCACACTAATTATATATATATATTGTGAGGCAACTTAATCAAAGTGTGTGTTTTCATTCGAGAACTTGTCAATATATTCAAGTTAATTAATTTATCAGCGCTAATTATATAATTAATTAATGAATGAATCTCAGGGATCTTCGATCATACATGATCGATATAGGCCATATATATTAATTGGGGTTAATCTAGGGTTTGCTAGCTAGCTATATATAGAGAGAGCAGGTTTTTATTAGATCGGGTTATAGCTAGTATAGTTTGGGGTTATGTGTTTTAATTAAGTAGCCAGGTTTGATTAGCTAGGACGGGTAAGTTATATATATATGGTTTAGTTAGGGTTAATGTCACACTTAATTTAGATGTAGCGACCCAGGAAAAATCCCCATATTAGATTTGTTTGTTATTTTTATTTTATGCATCATCATGGCATATGCATCATATCATCCACAAGATTTTATCAAATAAAATTATTTTGAAATAAAAACTATTTGTTTTCTTCCTCTCATATGGTTTTGTAAAACCCTCCCCTATTCTTTCCTTATTTTAAATAAAACCTGTTTAGTTTTCTCTTGTATGGTTTTATAAGTCCCTCCCCGGTATCTCTTTATATTTACAAACCCGAAAAAATCTAGTTTGAGTTTGGTTTTATTCTCAAATGGTTCCCAGATCCAGTTTCCAAATAGAAAATCTCAAAAGGAAACAATTTCAAAATAAAATTCCTAATCACGTTGCTAACCTGAGCTCTTTCTCTCTCTGATCTTTCTTTTTCTCTATCTGACCACCTTGGTCAGGCCATACAATTCTTGATGGCCTTTTATCTCTTCAGGCCAAAGGATAGACTCTCATGCTGTCTTCTTCACGCGTGTGGCGTGACCCCTCCCATCGCTGTCATCCTCCACCACCAAGCTCCACAACAGCACCACACCTCCTTCTTCTTTCCCCTCCCTTTAAATCCATCTGAGGTTCCCAAGCAAACCCTAGCCTTTTCCTCCTCAGCGCCGCCGCCTCCCCAATCCATCTCTTCTTCCAAAAGAGAAACAGAGGAAGGTTCAACAGCTTCAGATAAAGTTCAGAAAAATATTCATATAGCCACCGTGAAATTCCTCGCCGGAGTTGGTCCGTGTCGTCACCTGGCGCCGCTGTTCGCCGCACCAAACGTGGGGATGGAACCGTCGTGGCACCCTCTTCCTCCTCGCTAGCTTCACGGAGCTGGAGCTGCTGAAGATCGACGTCAAGGTCGAGTTCTCCTTCACGGAGCCGTGCCGAGTTGCCGCGCACATCCCTGTCACCTCCGCGTCTTCCTCATCATCGCCCAGGCGGGTTCCTTCTCCGACGCCCTCTCGGTGAGCACCCTCGTTCGTTTCCAACTTCCCCACTTTTCAATTCCGATGTCGCCGATGTTCCCCATCCGCCCGCGCGCGCGTTTGCCATGGACATGGCCGGCAAGCACGCGCTCACGTACATCTCATGTTCTTGTTTGATGCGCTGCTGCTAGCTCTGCTACACACCACGAAGCAGTAGCACACACACCACACCCACGCACCACCTCTGCCCAGCACGAGCAGCTCCATGCGCTGCCCTCCCAGTCGCATTCGTCGACATCTCTGATCATCGGTGTCGTCTTCAGTTTTTTTCGTCAGGTACAGTTCACCACCGCGAAATCTAACCCAAATAACTCGCTTCTCATTTCTATCATCAGTCGATTCTTGCGCAGGTTGACTCGATCGGCTTCCAGCAGTTCCCAGGATCAATCCCAGCGGAAACGCCCACCACATCGTTACTGTCTTTTGTTCAGTTTCAGTTCCAGAACAGGCGTTTTTCTAGTTTTCAGTTTCATACAACCTGCTTCTAAGCTTCTGCTGTTCAAAACTGCACGCACACATTCTCTTTACAACAATTGAAGATAGCTCAACTGGATAGTCCTTTCTTTCCTTGTCACCGGCGCCAGACGTTCCATGTTTTCGGGTTCAGTTAACACTTGCGAAATTCAGTTAACTGTTTCCATCGATGTTTGCCTCCAGGTCGTGCAAGCACACGCAAATATCTACTTGCGCACGTCTGCGACACGCATGTCCGCGCTGTCTCCAACCTCTGGGTTGGTCTAATTCAGATGGTAACCACCTCCCTTTTATCTTCATAGCTGTACCACAGTCGCTTGCTCTACTAGCAGGGTCCGTTTGCTTTTCTAACTAGTGCAGCCAATACAGAATCTCCACTTCTCCAGGAAATTCGACCTTTTAATCCTTCTATCCATGACAGGCTTCGCATGTTTGTTCAGATTCAGTTAGCGTCAAAATCTAACCAGATCATGAGTGTAGCCCATTGGCTTGCTCTGTTTTCCTCCACAATATTGATCTGGGCTCTAAATCCATACGGTGCAAACTAGTCACTAGTTTTCATTTCTCATCTGGCATCATTCTCAGAGGCTCCGGCCATTCATCTCTGATGTCTCCTAACCCTTTTTATTTTTGTAAATCTTGTTCATTTTATTACCTTTTATTTTACAAATCTAAATTTTGTAACTAAGATGTCTATTTCTATCAGAAAAATGTGAGAAATTTAAATATGTCATCCATACATTTGTTTGCATCTCACATCATGCCGTTCTGTTATAGTTTGCATCGCACCTAATAAATAAACGCGGGGTATTTTGGAATTACCGGATAAGAATTCCCTGCTCCGTTTAATACTGAAGTAGCACACCTCTGCCATGATATGCCATGCTATCCAACCCTTAACTTTGTCGGTAGAAAATGCAACTCCAACCTAAATTGCTTGTGCGGGGTTCGACTCCGATTAATATGAATAAGTTGCATTGCATCATGTTTGCCATGTCATGCATACCATCTTGATCATGCTGGATCTTCTTTATCCGTAGTAGTAAGACTTGCATACGTTGTGTGTATTCCAGCATTTGCTTCTTCACGGATAGAATCGCGAAGTGGTGATGTGAGATACGACAAGACCTCCGGATGTTCCTCGGCAAGCTTTAACAGGCAAGCATTTTCCCTTATACTTCTGCCCCTGCGGAAGTTGCTCACCTATTTTATTTTGCCTTCTCCCTTATGCTATCCTTGAGTTGCGTTCTTGTCACGTGTCCCTTCCACTTGTTACCTCAAGCAGCCTATATTGCCTCCACCAACTTCCTACAACTATTGTTTGGTTTCGGGTCTGCCTTGCGAGTCGTAGTGCATGCTAGTGATGTCTTATCTTGTTACCGTTGTTGTTATCTTATTGGGTTATCTATTGGGGAATCATGACACATGGTCTATGGATATTTATTGGAGATAATCATGCTTTACTTATTGTTAACAACTAAAATGATAAGCAGAGGCATCTGTGAGCCCCTTTGCGAAAACATCGGAACTTTGACTCACTAATGTCCCCTAGGACCCGAGTTCTTGTTATCTGTTCCGAGACTGAGCGCTCTAACCACACGTGGGTATGTTTTTGGGTCTCCCCTCGACCACTGCCGGAATCTACAGCTTTGTCCAGTGGCCACAACTAGTTTGCAATGTTTTACCATTTGTTGTTGCGTGCATGCCAGCATGTTACTTATTTACTTTGGGAAGCCCCTGGGTGCCTTGTATCCCTTGTTTCTGGTATGCACGTATAGGTCGTGGAGCCTCTGCGAAGTGGTTTATCGCCCCAATGTGTGTTTAAACCACCTAGCACGTTGACACACATAGCTAAGTCCGCTTCGGAGATACGGCCGGACTTCGATACGGGTTCAACTTGGTTAGGTGGCTTCCTGGACATTGTTGTCGTGAAGGAGAGTGCGAGTCGTGATATCCACTGTCGCAAGTGGGTCGATCGTGCGTGTGGGCACATTTGGGCACCCTACGCAGGTTAAATCTTATCGATAAGCCGTGTCCGCGGTTATGGACGACTTGGAGCTGTATGACTCGACCATAGACAACTTACACCTGTTGTTTATTAATAATAACTTGCGTAGTAAGTTAGTACAACTTCAATAATAAATGGTTAAAACTTGACAACCGTGTGAGTGCCCTTGTAAGTACCTCCTTGCGAGGGGGGAACGCATCGGGCTGTGTTATGTTTGCGAGTATAGAACTCGTTAGTTTATGCGCTCTCTCACCTTCTACGATAGACGACCGTAGTAGAGCGTCTCTATAGGTTTTTAGTGCTTGCGCGCCGCCGCTTAACCCCACCATATTGCCTATGATGTTCCTCTTGCGTCCTCTAAGTCCCTCGCGTGCCTCAAGTACAAAGGACGGCCGGTTGACGAATGCTTATACGTCTTGAAGTCTTGTTAAGTACGAACCCGTACTTATTGCTGCTTCTACGGGATATAACCGGGAGGTATGAAGATATGTTCGAAGAAGACGACGCTAGCAAGGTTACCCTTCTGGCTTGGCCTAGGCAGGGTTATGGACGCCACTGATTATCTTCAGGACTCTTAGTCCAATTTGTATCTTGTCCGTACTCGGACGCATTCGATCTTCTGTATGATTTGGATCTTTGTATTGTATATTTGTATCTTGACTCGTTGGAGTCGTTGTTGTAATATATGTTTCTTGTGGGCTCTATTGTAATCCTGTTGTAATGTTACCTCTCGTGATTGATTCCACCCGCATCGCGTGCATGCTTCGGCGTGTACGAGGCGCTTGGTGGTGCGTCTCCTAAAATCGATATCATGCGGATTTCGGCGATTCGCTGGGATCCTCATGGTATCGGCTTTGGGGCGTCACAAGTTGGTATCAGAGCATCAGGTTGACGGTACCCCACTAGTCCAGCCTTTAGGATAACCTTGCCAACGGTCGTTTAGTTTAGAGTGTCAAAACTATTTCCTGAAACTTCGTTAGATAGATCTGATTAGCTCTGATTTTTCTCCTTATCTATATTCTTTCTCCTCTTACCTTTGCGAGTTTTGAGTCTTCTCTCTTATCTGTGTTTTTCCGAGTATTAGGTTCCGACGCGGGTTGGACGATCTTTGCCCTCACCTATTAGGTCAGACCTTCGGAGGATCCCGACGGAAGTGCATCATCAACAACAGAACAACTACTTCTTGTTAGTGGTGTCGCCGATCTACGTGGAGCAAAAATTCTTGTTAGTGGTGTCGAGAAGATCAACACTTCGCCACAAG
Organism: Lolium rigidum; assembly: GCF_022539505.1. Classification (NCBI taxonomy): domain Eukaryota; kingdom Viridiplantae; phylum Streptophyta; class Magnoliopsida; order Poales; family Poaceae; genus Lolium; species Lolium rigidum. The sequence continues at coordinate 247,743,324 of NC_061508.1, read as the reverse complement.
AAGGTCCCACGCCAAGATCGGGTGAAGATCAACGATGCGCCAGAGGATTCGGTAGTTCACCTCTCTCCCCCTTAGGTTGACGTGGAACCTCGGGGCGAGGTTCCTTGTTAGTGGTGTCGATTGTAGCGACCCAGGAAAAATCCCCATATTAGATTTGTTTGTTATTTTTATTTTATGCATCATCATGGCATATGCATCATATCATCCACAAGATTTTATCAAATAAAATTATTTTGAAATAAAAACTATTTGTTTTCTTCCTCTCATATGGTTTTGTAAAACCCTCCCCTATTCTTTCCTTATTTTAAATAAAACCTGTTTAGTTTTCTCTTGTATGGTTTTATAAGTCCCTCCCCGGTATCTCTTTATATTTACAAACCCGAAAAAAATCTAGTTTGAGTTTGGTTTTATTCTCAAATGGTTCCCAGATCCAGTTTCCAAATAGAAAATCTCAAAAGGAAACAATTTCAAAATAAAATTCCTAATCACGTTGCTAACCTGAGCTCTTTCTCTCTCTGATCTTTCTTTTTCTCTATCTGACCACCTTGGTCAGGCCATACAATTCTTGATGGCCTTTTATCTCTTCAGGCCAAAGGATAGACTCTCATGCTGTCTTCTTCACGCGTGTGGCGTGACCCCTCCCATCGCTGTCATCCTCCACCACCAAGCTCCACAACAGCACCACACCTCCTTCTTCTTTCCCTCCCTTTAAATCCATCTGAGGTTCCCAAGCAAACCCTAGCCTTTTCCTCCTCAGCGCCGCCGCCTCCCCAATCCATCTCTTCTTCCAAAAGAGAAACAGAGGAAGGTTCAACAGCTTCAGATAAAGTTCAGAAAAATATTCATATAGCCACCGTGAAATTCCTCGCCGGAGTTGGTCCGTGTCGTCACCTGGCGCCGCTGTTCGCCGCACCAAACGTGGGGATGGAACCGTCGTGGCACCCTCTTCCTCCTCGCTAGCTTCACGGAGCTGGAGCTGCTGAAGATCGACGTCAAGGTCGAGTTCTCCTTCACGGAGCCGTGCCGAGTTGCCGCGCACATCCCTGTCACCTCCGCGTCTTCCTCATCATCGCCCAGGCGGGTTCCTTCTCCGACGCCCTCTCGGTGAGCACCCTCGTTCGTTTCCAACTTCCCCACTTTTCAATTCCGATGTCGCCGATGTTCCCCATCCGCCCGCGCGCGCGTTTGCCATGGACATGGCCGGCAAGCACGCGCTCACGTACATCTCATGTTCTTGTTTGATGCGCTGCTGCTAGCTCTGCTACACACCACGAAGCAGTAGCACACACACCACACCCACGCACCACCTCTGCCCAGCACGAGCAGCTCCATGCGCTGCCCTCCCAGTCGCATTCGTCGACATCTCTGATCATCGGTGTCGTCTTCAGTTTTTTTCGTCAGGTACAGTTCACCACCGCGAAATCTAACCCAAATAACTCGCTTCTCATTTCTATCATCAGTCGATTCTTGCGCAGGTTGACTCGATCGGCTTCCAGCAGTTCCCAGGATCAATCCCAGCGGAAACGCCCACCACATCGTTACTGTCTTTTGTTCAGTTTCAGTTCCAGAACAGGCGTTTTTCTAGTTTTCAGTTTCATACAACCTGCTTCTAAGCTTCTGCTGTTCAAAACTGCACGCACACATTCTCTTTACAACAATTGAAGATAGCTCAACTGGATAGTCCTTTCTTTCCTTGTCACCGGCGCCAGACGTTCCATGTTTTCGGGTTCAGTTAACACTTGCGAAATTCAGTTAACTGTTTCCATCGATGTTTGCCTCCAGGTCGTGCAAGCACACGCAAATATCTACTTGCGCACGTCTGCGACACGCATGTCCGCGCTGTCTCCAACCTCTGGGTTGGTCTAATTCAGATGGTAACCACCTCCCTTTTATCTTCATAGCTGTACCACAGTCGCTTGCTCTACTAGCAGGGTCCGTTTGCTTTTCTAACTAGTGCAGCCAATACAGAATCTCCACTTCTCCAGGAAATTCGACCTTTTAATCCTTCTATCCATGACAGGCTTCGCATGTTTGTTCAGATTCAGTTAGCGTCAAAATCTAACCAGATCATGAGTGTAGCCCATTGGCTTGCTCTGTTTTCCTCCACAATATTGATCTGGGCTCTAAATCCATACGGTGCAAACTAGTCACTAGTTTTCATTTATCATCTGGCATCATTCTCAGAGGCTCCGGCCATTCATCTCTGATGTCTCCTAACCCTTTTTATTTTTGTAAATCTTGTTCATTTTATTACCTTTTATTTTACAAATCTAAATTTTGTAACTAAGATGTCTATTTCTATCGGAAAAATGTGAAGAATCTTAATATGCCATCCATACATTTGTTTGCATCTCACATCATATCGTTCTGTTATAGTTTGCATCGCACCTAATAAATAAACGCGGGGTATTTTGGAATTACCGGATAAGAATTCCCTGCTCCGTTTAATACTGAAGTAGCACACCTCTGCCATGATATGCCATGCTATCCAACCCTTAACTTTGTCGGTAGAAAATGCAACTCCAACCTAAATTGCTTGTGCGGGGTTCGACTCGATTAATATGAATAAGTTGCATTGCATCATGTTTGCCATGTCATGCATACCATCTTGATCATCTTCGGATCTTCTTTATCCGTAGTAGTAAGACTTGCATACGTTGTGTGTATTCCGAGCATTTGCTTCTTCACGGATAGAATCGCGAAGTGGTGATGTGAGATACGACAAGACCTCCGGATGTTCCTCGGCAAGCTTTAACGAGCAAGCATTTTCCCTTATACTTCGCCCCTGCGGAAGTTGCTCACCTATTTTATTTTGCCTTCTCCCTTATGCTATCCTTGAGTTGCGTTCTTGTCACGTGTCCCTTCCACTTGTTACCTCAAGCGACCTATATTGCCTCCACTAACTTCCTACAACTATTGTTTGGTTTCGGTCTCGCTCTTGCGAGTCGTAGTGCATGCTAGTGATGTCTTATCTTGTTACCGTTGTTGTTATCTTATTGGGTTATCTATTGGGGAATCATGACACATGGTCTATGGATATTTATTGGAGATAATCATGCTTTACTTATTGTTAACAACTAAAATGATAAGCAGAGGCATCTGTGAGCCCCTTTGCGAAAACATCGGAACTTTGACTCACTAATGTCCCCTAGGACCCGAGTTCTTGTTATACGATTCAGAGATCGAGCGCTCTAACCACACGTGGGTATGTTTTTGGGTCTCCCTCGACCACTGCCGGAATCTACAGCTTTGTCCAGTGGCCACAACTAGTTTGCAATGTTTTACCATTTGTTGTTGCGTGCATGCCGAAGCATGTTACTTATTTACTTTGGGAAGCCCTGGGTGCCTTGTATCCTTGTTTACGGTATGCACGTATAGGTCGTGGAGCCTCTGCGAAGTGGTTTATCGCCCCAATGTGTGTTTAAACCACCTAGCACGTTGACACACATAGCTAAGTCCGCTCGGAGATACGGCCGGACTTCGATACGGGTTCAACTTGGTTAGGTGGCTTCTGGACATTGTTGTCGTGAAGGAGAGTGCGAGTCGTGATATCCACTGTCGCAAGTGGGTCGATCGTGCGTGTGGGCACATTTGGGCACCCTGCAGGGTTAAATCTTATCGATAAGCCGTGTCCGCGGTTATGGACGACTTGAGTCGTATGACTCGACCATAGACAACTTACACCTGTTGTTTATTAATAATAACTTGCGTAGTAAGTTAGTACAACTTCAATAATAAATGGTTAAAACTTGACAACCGTGTGAGTGCCCTTGTAAGTACCTCCTTGCGAGGGGGGAACGCATCGGCTGTGTTATGTTTGCAGAGTATAGAACTGTTAGTTTATGCGCTCTCTCACCTTCTCTGATAGACGACTGTAGTAGAGCGTCTCTATAGGTTTTTAGTGCTTGCGCGCTGCCGCTTAACCCCACCATATTGCCTATGATGTTCCTCTTGCGTCCTCTAAGTCCCCTGCGTGCCTCAAGTACAAAGGACGACTGGTTGACGAATGCTTATACGTCTTGAAGTCTTGTTAAGTACGAACCCGTACTTATTGCTCGCTTCTACGGGATATAGCAGGGCAGGTATGAAGATATGTTCGAAGAAGACGACGCTAGCAAGGTTACCCTTACGGCTTGGCCTAAGCGGGGTTATGGACGCCATCGATTATCTTCGGGACTCTTAGTCCAATTTGTATCTTGTCCGTACTCGGACGCATTCGATCTTCTGTATGATTTGGATCTTTGTATTGTATATTTGTATCTTGACTCGTTGGAGTCGTTGTTGTAATATATCTGTTTCTTGTGGGCTCTATTGTAATCCTGTTGTAATGTTACCTCTCGTGATTGATTCCACCCGCATCGCGTGCATGCTTCGGCGTGTACGAGGCGCTTGGTGGTGCGTCTCCTAAAATCGATATCATGCGGATTTCGGCGATTCGCTGGGATCCTCATGGTATCGGCTTTGGGGCGTCACAAGTTGTGACGCCCCAAAACCGGTACCATGAGGATCCCAGTGAACCCGCCGAAATCCGCACGATATCGATTTTAGGAGACGCACCACCAAGCGCCCCGAAGCATGCACGCGATGCGGGTGGAATCAATCACGAGCAATAATATTACAACAGGATTACAATAGAGCCCACAAGAAACATATATATTACAACAACGACTCCAACGAGTCAAGGTACAAATAGGTACATACAAAGATCCAAATCATACAGAAGATCAAATACATCCGAGTACGGACAAGATACAAATTGGACTAAGAGTCCTGAAGATAACCAATGGCGTCCATAACCCGCCCGAGCCAAGCCGAAGGGTAACCTTGCTAACGTCGTCTTCATCGAACATATCTTCATACCTGCCCGTTATATCCCGTAGAAGCGGCAATAAGTACGGGTTCGTACTTAACAAGACTTCAAGACGTATAAGCATTCGTCAACCCGTCGTCCTTTGTACTTGAGGCACGCAGGGGACTTAGAGGACGCAAGAGGAACGTCATAGGCAATATGGTGGGGTTAAGCGGCAGCGCGCAAGCACTAAAAACCTATAGAGACACTCTACAATATTCGTCTAAACAGAGAGGGTGAGAGAGCGCATAAACTAACAGTTCTATACTCTGCAAACATAACACAGCCGATGTGTTCCCCCCTCGCAAGGAGGTACTTACAAGGGCACTCACACGGTTGACAAGTTTTAACCAGTTATTATTAGAGTTGTGCTAACTTACTAAACAGGTTATTATGATTGAAACAGCAGGTGTAAGTTGTCTATGGTCGAGTCATACAGCTCCAAGTCGTCCATAACCGCGGACACGGCTTATCGATAAGATTTACACCCTGCAGGGGTTGCCCAAATGTACCCACACGCACGATCAACCCACTTGCGGCAGTGGATATTACGACTCGCACTCTCCTTCACGACAACAATGTCCAGAAGCCACCTAACCAAGTTGAACCCGTATCGAAGTCCGGCCGTATCTCCGAAGCGGACTTAGCTATGTGTGTCAACGTGCTAGGTGGTTTAAACACACACTGGGGCGATAAACCACTTCGCAGAGGCTCCACGACCTATACGTGCATACCAGAAACAAGGGATACAAGGCACCTGGGGGCTTCCCAAAGTAAATAAGTAACAAGTCGGCATGCACGCAAACAACAAATGGTAAAACATTGCAAACTAGTTGTGGCCACTGGACAAAGCCGTAGATTCCGGCAGTGGTCAAGGGAGACCCGAAGCATACCCACGTGTGGTTAGAGCGCTCGACCTCTGAACGGATAACGGAACTCGGTCTTAAGCTTTAAGGAAACACAAGTGAGCCGCCATAAAACGAGCAACCGACCCACCGATGTCTCCGCTAACAATTATTAACAAGTAACCATGATACTTCCAACCAGATATAACCATAAACCATGTGTCATGATTCTCCAACACATAACCCGATATAGCAATAACGGTAACGAGATAAAACATCACTAGCATGCACTACGACTCGCAAGGCAGACCCGATAACCAAACAACAGCTATAGGAGGTTGGTGGTTGGTGGTGGCAATATGGGCTGCTTGAGGTAACAAGTGGAAGGGACACGTGACAAGAACGCAACTTAAGGATAGCATGAGGGAGAAGGCAAAATAAAATAGGTGAGCGACTTCTGCAGAGGCAGAAGTATAAGGGAAAATTCTTGCCTGTTAAAGCTTGCCGAGGAACATCCGGAGAACTCGTCGTATCTCACCACACCACTTCGTGATCGTATCCGGGAAGAAGCAAATGCTGGAACACACAACATATGCAAGTCTTACTACTATGGGTAAAGAAGATCCAGCATGATCAACATGATATGCATGACATGGCAAAGATGATGCGGCGATGCAACTTATCCAATTTAAGCGGGATCGGAAATCCGGACAAACAATTATTAGGTTCAAGTTGTTTATCTACCCCGTATATTAAATGTTGATTAGCATGGCATAAACATGGCATGGGTGAGCTACACAAGTTTAAATGGAACCGGGACAATATTTATACCATATCCCACATATTCCATATGTTCCATATTAGGTGGTAATGCAAACTACCACAAAATTATATGATGCATGATGCAAACAGAAGCATGGATGGCATATTTAGATTCCTCACATTTTTCTGATAAAAAACAATATAAAATACCTTTTAATCCGAGTTACGGTTTGAGAGTTATGATTTAGGCAAATATTCAATTATAAAAATCCGTTTTTATACTTGGTCAAAATTATTTATTCAAGAATAATTTGTAACAGGGTCAGATTTGAAATGATTCAAATCCCTGTCATTTAGTACTACTTCACAGTTCGTAAACAGTTTTAAAGTTCAGATTTTAAATGTAGTCAAAAGCCAAGAGAGACAAAGCAAAAGGCACCCAGTATTTGACCACTGGACCTTAAACTCGGTGCACATGATAACAGAGAACTAGGCTGACTCGATGGCTTTGAGAAAATAAAAGGAAACAGAGCTGTTGACGTGAAGCTACAGCTAACTGAAAGTGACACTTTAACTGAAAAACAAAACAGTGCATTTGAAACAGCAACAGAGTAGAGAAGATGGTTTTTGTAATTTTGTTAAAAAGAGGCATCCAGGTTTGATACTGGGACCTCACTGATCGATCAAAAGAACTGACCAACTAGACTCTGAGACGAGTTTGACAAAACAGGGAGCTTTCTAGCTATTTTTTTACAGCCCGAGATAACTGAAGCTTTGGACAGTTTTGGTTGAAACTACACACGATTTGTTTAAAAGAAGATGTCATGGGATTTTATCTTGGGACTGCATGGAATTGGTACAAGCTATCCACCACAGAGCTGTGCAACGAATTTGATACAAAACAGATACATGGCAAGCTATTTTACAATAAAACGCTGCCTGAACTTTTAACTGAAAAAAACGGCAGGTGTATCTGAAACTGGAACAGCTACAGATAGCAGAAAGTGTCATCTTTTTAACTGAAACTTGACAGATTCCAAGAACTGGAACATGAGACGATAAAACAAGATGTGCATATGTTAGAAGACAAACTAGCAGGCAAGCTGATGGGTCGTTTCATGTCGTGCATAGTTAGATAGCCAAACAACCAAGCTAGCAGGTGGATCTAGGTAGCTGTGGGCGCCGTGGCCTGGAGCATGGAACCAGAGCTCAACGCTGTACAGGAGTGGTGTGACTGCAGCATGTTTTTCGACAGAAAATAGAGAATAACGACTGGGAGGAAGCTGTGCTCACCCAGGGCTGCGATGGCGAAGTGAAAAGGTCGAGGAAGCAGACGACAGTGAGACGGACGACGAACTCGACGACGGCGACGGCAGCGGCGTTGTTGGGGAAGACGTCCCGGAGCTGCTCCTGCTCCGAGGACTCAGCGAGGAGGAAGAGGGCACCACGGCGGCTCCATCCCCGCGCTCGGCGCAGCGAACGGCAGCGAACGGCGGCGAACAACGATGGCAACGCCGGCAGGATTTCTTTTACTGCTATGGACGAGCTGAAATTATGTTGAGATTGTGAAGAAAGAAAGGGGATTGGGAGCAGGCGGCAGCGAGAGGGAGTAGGGGTAGGGTTCTGGTTGAGGCTTGATTTTTGAGGAGGGGAAAACAGAGCAGGTGGCCTGGGAGGAAAAACGAACACGCGAAGCAGCTCCGTGCGTGGTCTTCACGTGATGGGAAAAAGGAGGTCTAGGCACAGGACCGGTCCAGGATGGTGGGCTTCTTCTCTTTCTTTTCTATTATTTCCAAAACCTCTCTTATTTTATTTTTTTTATTTGAAAACAAATTTGGAATGCGAAACAAGGACAGAGATTGGTAAATAGTTTTTATCCAATGCTGCTTTATATGTAACCAAAATAAAACCATTTTCATCATTATAAAAATACTTATTTTATCGATTAATTATAAAATAGAAAATATAGGAAAGGGGGTATAATAATAACCCATAGGAATGGAAGTTTTGGCATGACCTTTCTGAAAGTATGTCAAGTATTAGGAAAAGGATAGGTAGGTTTGGAGGTTGGAACATCTCAAGTGAGATAAGAGGTAAAACAAGAGAGATAGAAAACAACACATAAAAGATGAAAAGCAAAATAAAACGAAATGCAATTTTTTTTATAAGAACCAAAAGTGACATGATGAGATGCATGAATGCAATATGATGCACAAACAAAAAATAACAAACAAAATCTAGTAGGGTGTTTTCCTGGGCCGTTACAATCGACACCACTAACAAGGAATCTCGCCCCGAGATTCCACGTCCAGGTACGGGGGAGAGGGGTAAACTATCGGATCTTCAGGCGACGTGTCGATCTCCTCGACACCACTAACAAGAATTGTTGCTCCGTGTTGATCGGGTCGACACCACTAACAAGAAATCATTGTTCCGCTGTTGATGATGCGCTTCTATCGGGATCCTCCGAAGATCGAACCTAGTAGGTGAGGGCAAAGATCGTCCAACCCACGTTGAAGCCTAAGACTCAGAAAAACTCGGATAAGAGAGAAGACTCAAAACTCGCATAGTTAAGATGAGAAAGAATAGAGGTAAGGAGAAAAATCAGAGCTAATCAGAACTATCCAACGAATTTTCGAAAATAGGTTTTGACACACTAAACTCAACGACCGTTGGCAAGGTTATCCTACAGGCTGGACTAGTGGGGTATCGTCAACCTGATGCTCTGATACCAACTTGTGACGCCCCAAAACCGGTACCATGAGGATCCCAGTGAACCCGCCGAAATCCGCACGATATCGATTTTAGGAGACGCACCACCAAGCGCCCCGAAGCATGCACGCGATGCGGGTGGAATCAATCACGAGCAGTAACATTACAACAGGATTACAATAGAGCCCACAAGAAACATATATATTACAACAACGACTCCAACGAGTCAAGGTACAAATAGGTACATACAAAGATCCAAATCATACAGAAGATCAAATACATCCGAGTACGGACAAGATACAAATTGGACTAAGAGTCCTGAAGATAACCAATGGCGTCCATAACCCCGCCTGTGCCAAGCCGAAGGGTAACCTTGCTAACGTCGTCTTCATCGAACATATCTTCATACCGCCCGGTTATATCCCGTAGAAGCAGGCAATAAGTACGGGTTCGTACTTAACAAGACTTCAAGACGTATAAGCATTCGTCAACCGTCGTCCTTTGTACTTGAGGCACGCAGGGGACTTAGAGGACGCAAGAGGAACGTCATAGGCAATATGGCGGGGTTAAGCGACAGCTGCGCAAGCACTAAAAACCTATAGAGACACTCTACAATATTCGTCTAAACGAGAGGGTGAGAGAGCGCATAAACTAACGGTTCTATACTCGCAAACATAACACGACTCGATGTGTTCCCCCCTCGCAAGGAGGTACTTACAAGGGCACTCACACGGTTGACAAGTTTTAACCAGTTATTATTAGAGTTGTGCTAACTTACTAAACAGGTTATTATGATTGAAACAGCAGGTGTAAGTTGTCTATGGTCGAGTCATACAGCTCCAAGTCGTCCATAACCGCGGACACGGCTTATCGATAAGATTTACACCTGCGCGGGTTGCCCAAATGTACCCACACGCACGATCAACCCACTTGCGACGGGTGGATATTACGACTCGCACTCTCCTTCACGACAACAATGTCCAGGAAGCCACCTAACCAAGTTGAACCCGTATCGAAGTCCGGCCGTATCTCCGAAGCGGACTTAGCTATGTGTGTCAACGTGCTAGGTGGTTTAAACACACACTGGGGGCGATAAACCACTCGCAGAGGCTCCACGACCTATACGTGCATACCGTAAACAAGGGATACAAGGCACCCAGGGGCTTCCCAAAGTAAATAAGTAACAAGTCGGCATGCACGCAAACAACAAATGGTAAAACATTGCAAACTAGTTGTGGCCACTCGGACAAAGCTGTAGATTCGGCAGAGTGGTCGAGGGAGACCCGAAGCATACCCACGTGTGGTTAGAGCGCTCGGCCTCGGAACGGATAACGAGAACTCGGGTCTTAAGCTTTAAGGAAACACAAGTGAGCCGCCATAAAACGAGCAACTGACCCACCGATGTCTCCGCTAACAATTATTAACAAGTAACCATGATACTTCCAACAGATATAACCATAAACCATGTGTCATGATTCTCCAACACATAACCCGATATAGCAATAACGGTAACGAGATAAAACATCACTAGCATGCACTACGACTCGCAAGGCAGACCCGATAACCAAACAACAGCTATAGGAGGTTGGTGGTTGGTGGTGGCAATATGGGCTGCTTGAGGTAACAAGTGGAAGGGACACGTGACAAGAACGCAACTTAAGGATAGCATGAGGGAGAAGGCAAAATAAAATAGGTGAGCGACTTCGCAGAGGCGTAAGTATAAGGGAAAATTCTTGCCTGTTAAAGCTTGCCGAGGAACATCCGGAGAACTCGTCGTATCTCACCACACCACTTCGTGATCGTATCCGGGAAGAAGCAAATGCTGGAACACACAACATATGCAAGTCTTACTACTATGGGTAAAGAAGATCCAGCATGATCAACATGATATGCATGACATGGCAAAGATGATGCGGCGATGCAACTTATCCAATTTAAGCGGGATCGGAAATCCGGACAAACAATTATTAGGTTCAAGTTGTTTATCTACCCCGTATATTAAATGTTGATTAGCATGGCATAAACATGGCATGGGTGAGCTACACAAGTTTAAATGGAACCGGGACAATATTTATACCATATCCCACATATTCCATATGTTCCATATTAGGTGACAATGCAAACTATCACGAATTTATATGATGCATGATGCAACAGCAAGCATGGATGACATATTTAGATTCCTCACATTTTTCTGATAAAAACCATATAAAATACCTTTTAATCCGAGTTACGGTTTGAGAGTTATGATTTAGGCAAATATTCAATTATAAAAATCCGTTTTTATACTTGGTCAAAATTATTTATTCAAGAATAATTTGTAACAGGGTCAGATTTGAAATGATTCAAATCCCTGTCATTTAGTACTACTTCACAGTTCGTAAACAGTTTTAAAGTTCAGATTTTAAATGTAGTCAAAAGCCAAGAGAGACAAAGCAAAAGGCACCCAGTATTTGACCACTGGACCTTAAACTCGCTGCACATGATAACAGAGAACTAGGCTGACTCGATGGCTTTGAGAAAATAAAAGGAAACAGAGCTGTTGACGTGAAGCTACAGCTAACTGAAAGTGACACTTTAACTGAAAAACAAAACAGTGCATTTGAAACAGCAACAGAGTAGAGAAGATGGTTTTTGTAATTTTGTTAAAAAGAGGCATCCAGGTTTGATACTGGGACCTCACTGATCGATCAAAAGAACTGACCAACTAGACTCTGAGACGAGTTTGACAAAACAGGGAGCTTTCTAGCTATTTTTTTACAGCCCGAGATAACTGAAGCTTTGGACAGTTTTGGTTGAAACTACACACGATTTGTTTAAAAGAAGATGTCATGGGATTTTATCTTGGGACTGCATGGAATTGGTACAAGCTATCCACCACAGAGCTGTGCAACGAATTTGATACAAAACAGATACATGGCAAGCTATTTTACAATAAAACGCTGCCTGAACTTTTAACTGAAAAAAACGGCAGGTGTATCTGAAACTGGAACAGCTACAGATAGCAGAAAGTGTCATCTTTTTAACTGAAACTTGACAGATTCCAAGAACTGGAACATGAGACGATAAAACAAGATGTGCATATGTTAGAAGACAAACTAGCAGGCAAGCTGATGGGTCGTTTCATGTCGTGCATAGTTAGATAGCCAAACAACCAAGCTAGCAGGTGGATCTAGGTAGCTGTGGGCGCCGTGGCCTGGAGCATGGAACCAGAGCTCAACGCTGTACAGGAGTGGTGTGACTGCAGCATGTTTTTCGACAGAAAATAGAGAATAACGACTGGGAGGAAGCTGTGCTCACCCAGGGCTGCGATGGCGAAGTGAAAAGGTCGAGGAAGCAGACGACAGTGAGACGGACGACGAACTCGACGACGGCGACGGCAGCGGCGTTGTTGGGGAAGACGTCCCGGAGCTGCTCCTGCTCCGAGGACTCAGCGAGGAGGAAGAGGGCACCACGGCGGCTCCATCCCGCGCTCGGCGCAGCGAACGGCAGCGAACGGCGGCGAACAACGATGGCAACGCCGGCAGGATTTCTTTTACTGCTATGGACGAGCTGAAATTATGTTGAGATTGTGAAGAAAGAAAGGGGATTGGGAGCAGGCGGCAGCGAGAGGGAGTAGGGGTAGGGTTCGGTTGAGGCTTGATTTTTGAGGAGGGGAAAACAGAGCAGGTGGCCTGGGAGGAAAAACGAACACGCGAAGCAGCTCCGTGCGTGGTCTTCACGTGATGGGAAAAAGGAGGTCTAGGCACAGGACCGGTCCAGGATGGTGGGCTTCTTCTCTTTCTTTTCTATTATTTCCAAAACCTCTCTTATTTTATTTTTTTTATTTGAAAACAAATTTGGAATGCGAAACAAGGACAGAGATTGGTAAATAGTTTTTATCCAATGCTGCTTTATATGTAACCAAAATAAAACCATTTTCATCATTATAAAAATACTTATTTTATCGATTAATTATAAAATAGAAAATATAGGAAAGGGGGTATAATAATAACCCATAGGAATGGAAGTTTTGGCATGACCTTTCTGAAAGTATGTCAAGTATTAGGAAAAGGATAGGTAGGTTTGGAGGTTGGAACATCTCAAGTGAGATAAGAGGTAAAACAAGAGAGATAGAAAACAACACATAAAAGATGAAAAGCAAAATAAAACGAAATGCAATTTTTTTTATAAGAACCAAAAGTGACATGATGAGATGCATGAATGCAATATGATGCACAAACAAAAAATAACAAACAAAATCTAGTAGGGTGTTTTCCTGCAATTAAGTGTCGTTTGGGGCCTATATATATATAGCTAGAGCTAGTGAATGGATCGTAGCGAACAAGAGGGGGGGTGAATGGTTGCTACGTCAAGTTTTAGTATTTTTCAATTTTAGTGCAATGGAAGATAAAGGTGATTGCTTTAGTGGTGTTGGTGATCCTACAATGATCCTAGAACAAGTGCAACAAGCAAAGGAACAATCACAAGATTAAGGAGCGGGACAACCGGAGGGCGCGGAGACGAGGCGAGGTTTGTTTCCCGCAGTTCCTCCCACAAAAGAGAGTACGTCTGCGTTGAGGAGGTGCTAGCCTCACACAAGAGGCTAGACGGCCACACCACGAAGGAAGACCTCACCTTCTTCCTCGAGAGAGCTCCACAAAGGTGCTCCCCCTTCTCCACTAATGCACCGGTCGAGGCGGTGATTCCTTCACAAGGTTGGGGCGAGCTCCACACCACAAGGAGGCTCCCAACAATCCTTGGAGCTAGTACAACACCAAGCTAGCCTCCATGGATGCACTTCCTCCAATGTCCCACAATAGGAACCCTAACACCAAGATCCACTAAGGAATAGCAAGTATTGGTGAAATCTCTCTTGGTAGAACTATAGATCGAGGTCTCCTCCACCACTCCTCAAAATTTGAGCAAGATTGGTTGGATGGTTGGGGAGATCCTCAAGGATTAAGCTCGGCAACAATGGAGGAGAGAGAGAGGGAAGAAATAAAAATGAATTGGGGAAGAAGGAGCCCTTAAATAGGCTCCTCCAAATCCAACCGTTATGTCCAAATTTTGCCTAAGCGGTACTACCTCTTTTGGAAAGCGATACTACCGCTCTGAGTTCGAATTCCCCAGATCTGGTCCACGTGGACGCAGAGCGGTACTACCGCTAGAGGTACCGCTCGAGGTACCGCAATGGGGTCCAAACCTTCATCGGATCCAAAGCGGTACGGAGCGGTACTCGGAGCTGCATGCTGCGTAACTAGTTACGGTACACTGGGCGATACCATGGGCGGTACTACCGCTCGTGAGCGGTACTACCGCTCCAGTGCACGCGGAGGTACCGTAACTCGTATCGAGGGACAATTCTAGCGCTGAGAACTCGGAGCGGTACCGTGGGGCGGTACCTATAGGGGTAGCGGTACTACCGCTACGAGTACCGGTAGTACTGGCCTCGGCTAAAGCTGGTTTTCTTCCCTTTTCTCTCCGGCCATGTCACCTCGCGAAACACACACAAAACCGAGAAAACCTATAGCTACCTATAACTACGCTTCAGTCCTCCGATCTTGACGTGTCCAGCGAGGTCACCGTGCACTTGCAAATCTAACAATGATACTCAAGGCACACAGTGAGATAACTCAAGTGTTGTCATCAAACACACAAAACACGGGGTTTAGACTTTGCTCTTTCAATCTCCCCCTTTTTGGTGTTTGATGACAACACAAGACTTTTCAAAACCATATGATATTATGATGAGATTCTTAGATTTGCAAAAGCTCGACGGAGCTCCCCTAAACGTGTGCATACTTTGAATATGTATTTGAATACAAATACACACGTCTTAGAGGCATAACTCCCCCTAGATTTTACAAACCAAGCACATATGTAACAAGGATACAAGATCATGTTCAAATAACATATGCGCAATATGGAGGTAACATAAGATCATGTAAGGAGATTTGGGTGAAGTTATCATACCATAGCCTTGAGAATACCCAAACTCACCATAAGATACCTCCATAGAGTTGTTGATGTAGCCACAAGACAAGATAAGCAACTAGGATCACAAGGCTAGAAACAACAAAGGTCCCCATCCACATAGGAACTTCTCCCCCTTTGGCATCGGAACACCAAAAAGGAGAGTAGAGAAACTAGGAGGATGGAGAAAAAAGAACATACAACCAAGCTTGCAAAAACTAAAAGGGAAAACAAGCTTGAGTGAGATGCTCCAAAAACATGAAGAAAAAGATAGCAAAGAAGAAGGACAAAAAGAAGATCACAAAAAAAAAACACAAAGAACCGAAAAACTCCTCAAGGAGGAGGTTGGTGGCCGAAGCCACCGTGTAAGAGTGTAGTAGTGTGAGGTCGCGTAGATGTATCTAGGACTCACGGACTACAACTCAACATGAAGCTCATAAGTCACTCAATTGACGAATAGCATATGTTTTGGATTTCTTTATGCATTATGGGGGGAGGGATAGCTCAATATATTTAAACCGCACTCCCCCTATGTTCATGCGTGCCTATCATATAGATATATAGTTTGAGAGTGGTATGTGCGCACGACGGTCAAGCAAAGTTCAACGGATCAATGATATTTAGCTCATGCCTCAACTCAATGAAACGCTTCTCGTCCAAGGGCTTTATGAAGATGTCCGCCAATTGCTCCTTGGTGCCAATGAAGGATAGAACAATATCTCCGCGAGCGATGTGATCTCGAATGAAGTGGTTCCTTATCTCAATATGCTTCGTCTTCCCATGAAGAACCGGGTTGTAGGCGATCTTGATGGCGCTCTCATTGTCGCACAATAGAGGAACCTTGCTATACTCGAGTCCATAGTCCCGCAAGGTTTTCCTCATCCATAAGATTTGCGCACAACTACTTGCCGCGGCAACATACCCGGCTTCCGCGGTGGAGACGGAGACACAATTTTGCTTCTTCGAGGACCAACACACCAAAGATCTTCCAAGAAAGTGACAAGCTCCGGATGTAGACTTCCTATCAACCTTGTCGCCCGCCCAATCGGAGTCGGTGAAGCCAACCAAAGCAAAGTCCGTGTCCCTTGGGTACCATAGTCCGAAGTGTGGGGTATCAACTAAATATCGAAAGATCCTCTTGACCGCCACAATGTGGCTTTCCTTCGGGCTCGCTTGAAACCGTGCACACATGCCAACGCTTAACATTATATCCGGCGAGAGGCACAAAGGTAAAGAAGCGAACCTATCATCGAACGGTAGAGCTTGGGATCCACCGCTTTGCCGGTCTCGTCAAGGGAGAGTTGACACTTGAGATGCATTGGAGTTCCAATTCCCTTGGCGCCCTTCATGTCGAAGCGGTTGAGCATGTCTTGGAGATATTTTGCTTGATTGATGAAGGTGCCTTGTCCCATTTGCTTGATCTCAAACCCAAGGAAGTACTTGAGTTCACCCATCATTGACATCTCAAACCTATTTGTCATTAACATAGCAAACTCATCATTGAATTTTGTGTTAGTTGAGCCAAATATGATGTCATCTACATAGAGTTGGCATATGAAAAGCTCCCTATTGACTTTCTTAGTAAAAAGAGTGGGATCAATTTTCCCCACTTCGAAACCACTGTCTTCAAGCAACTCCTTTAGGTGCTCATACCAAGCTCTAGGAGCTTGTTTGAGTCCATATAGGGCCTTTTGAGCTTGAAGACATGGTCCGGGAAATGGGGGTCCTCGAAACCCGGGGGTTGCTTCACATACACCTCCTCATGTAGAGGACCATTAAGAAAACCACTCTTAACATCCATTTGTTGCAACTTGAAGCCATGATGAGAGGCAAAGGCCAAAAGGATACAGATGGACTCGAGCCTTGCAACGGGTGCAAAGGTTTCACCAAAGTCCACGCCTTCGACTTGAGAATAGCCTTGTGCCACCAATCTTGCTTTGTTGCGAATGACCATGCCATGCTCATATTACTTGTTCTTGAAGATCCATTTTGTGCCGATAACATTGCGGCAATGATCGGGTCGCTTCATGAGAGTCCACACATCATTCCTCTTGAAGTTGTTGATTTCCTCTTGCATCGCATTCAACCAATCGGGATCTTTAAGAGCTTCATCAAATTTGAGTGGTTCCACCATAGAGACAAAGGCGTGATGCTCACAAAAGCTTGCTAGTTGTCTCCGGGTGGTTACTTTGCTCTTTAGATCACCAATGACATTACTCAAAGAATGGACTTGAGGCGCAAGTGTCTTGCAATAGGATCTTCACGGCGAGTGACGGCTAAAGGAGTAGATTCTTGTGGGTCCTCTTGGCTTCCATCACGGTTTAGGTCCTCGCCTTGACCTTCATTGTTGTTGAAGTGAGCACCATCATCATGAGATCCGGATGACTCGGGGGTACTAGGAATGATATTGTCCATATAGATCATCCCCGAACCATTCGGAGAAGAACTTGAAGCTTGGCCTTGGTCACTTGATGTCGGTTGTTGTTGTAGATGAGCTTGTGATGAGTGTTGGTCTTGAGCTTGCGGTAGATGTTGTTCTTGAGCTTGTTGAGGTGAGATTGTACTTGATTGTTGTTGTAGATGTTGAGGTTGAACTTGAGGTTGTGGTAGAGGTTGGCTTGCATTTGTAAGATCAACGGAAGAAGGTTGGCCTTGTGGTGTAGATGGCTCCACTTGGGTGGAACTTGGTCCTTCCCCGGTACTCATAGAAGGTAGCTCTTGGGGTCGGCGAATGCCAACACCCATCCTTCCTATGGCATCCGGGGGAATTGCATCTCCTTTCTCACAAGAAGCACTTCGCTCCTCCAAAGATCTATCATCTTCATCGAATGTCACGTCACAAGATTCTACAACCCGCCCATTTGACTTGTTGAAGACTCTATAGGCGTGAGAATCCGTAGCATAGCCAACGAAAATTCCTTCTTGAGCTCTTGAATAAAACTTGGATAGACGTGTGTCTTTGACAAGCACATAGCATTTGCATCCGAAAACCTTGAAGTATGATACATTGGGCTTGTTTCCGGTGAGAATCTCATATGGTGTCTTCTCTAGGCCTTTGCGAAAGTAGAGACGATTAGTAGCATGGCATGCGGTAGAGATAGCTTCCGCCCAAAAATTGTAGTTGGACTTGTACTCCATCATCATGGTTCGAGCGGCTTCGATCAAGGTTCGATTCTTCCTTTCGGCGACCCCATTTTGTTGGGGAGTATATGGCGTGGAGTATTGGTGTTGGATTCCTTCTTCGCCGAGGAAGTCATCCAAAGTATAGTTCTTGAACTCCGTTCCATTATCGCTCCTTATTGCGAGGATCTTGTTGTCGTACTTGCGTTGAACTTGATTGGCAAACTCCATCATGGTCCGTTGAGTCTCACTCTTGTACTTGAAGAAGAATACCCAACAATAGCGTGAATAGTCATCGACAATGACGAGGCAATACTTCTTTCCTCCAAGACTTTCATGCGACGGTGGACCAAAGAGATCAACATGTAAGAGCTCCAAGCATCTTGTGGTAGAGATGATAGTCTTGGCCTTGTGAGGAGCTCCATGCATTTTTCCTTGTACGGAAGCCCTACAAACACGATCCTTACAAAAAGAGACATCTTCTTTTAGTCCGAGAATGTGGCCACCCTTGTGGAGACTTTGCAAAGTCCTCATGTTGACATGGGCTAGTCGGCGATGCCATAACCAACCCTTGTCACCTTTGGCGAATAGGCAAAGAGCGGAAGATGTTGTCTTTCCGGAGAAGTCAACAACATATATTCCGTTCTCTACATATCCAACAAAAGCTACACGGAGTGTCTTGCTCCACAGGAGGACCACCATATGTTCATCAAAGAAAGTACATAGACCCATGCGAGCAATTTGATGAACGGAGAGTAAGTTGTAACCAAGGGTCTCGACAAGGAGGACATTCACAAGTGAGATGTCGGGTGTTACCACCACCGTGCCAAAACCCAATACCTTAGAGCACGTGTTGTCGCCATATGATACGGTAGAGTAGGAAGGCTCGAGGTCGACAACAATATTCTTGCTTCCGGTCATATGACTTGTGGCTCCACTATCAACCACCCATTTAGCACCACCGGAAGCATAGTCCTACAAGGAATCAAGTCTTGGATTTAGGTACCCATTTTTCAATGGGTCCTAGCATGTTAGTAACAAGGGGTTTGGGAACCCAAATAGTCCAATCAACATTGTCCTTTTGAGGACCAATAAAGCGAGCACGAATATGTCCATAGTAATCAACAAAAAGAACGTGAGAAGGGTTGTTAGAGCCGGCGAAACCCTTCGAGGCGGAGTTGGGTACTCCATCCCTTCTTGAGCTAGCATTGCTCTCCTCAAGGTTGATCTCCATGTTCTCCTTGTTCTTCTTCTTCTTGGTCCTCTTATTCCTCTTCCTCTTTGGCTTGGTAGCCATTCCTCCTACCTTGCAAGAGCCCTCTTTGACTCCATCTTTTGCTCCAATGACTCCTTCCAAGTACTTGGTTTGAACTTGGAGTCTATTGATCTTGGCCTTCAAACGATTGACTTCATCTTCATGCTCCGGATGAGGGTGGCAAATATCAATCACTTGGACTTCTTTTGCCTTGTTCACCCGGAAGTGTTCCATCAAGGCTTCTTCTTGGTGAGCATTCATCTTCATGAGTGTACGCTTGTCACTCTCCAACTTGGAAATGTCACTTTCATGAGTGCCACATGCACGGTCCTTGCTCAAAGGAAAATACTCCTTCAATGCTTCCTCTTGCATGGAATTGACCTCCTGATGACCCACAAGTATAGGGGGTGTATCGTAGTATCTTCGATAAGTAAGAATGTCGATCCCAACGAGGAGCAGAAGGTGTTGACAAGCAGTTTCGATGAAGGTTTCACTGTAAATGCTCACAGACAAGTATTCGGGGGGTTTTGATGTGACGGATAAATAAAGTACAAGTAAGTAAAATGCGAGAGAAATAATTGCAGCGAGTGGCCCAATCCTTTTTAGCACAAAGGACAAGCCGGTTTGTTTACTTATAATGACCAAACGTTCTCGAGGACACACGGGATTTTAGTCTAGTGCTTTCGCTACATATGGCTGATTAATCTTCATTGTTTTGATAAGTGTTGTGTGGGTGAACCTGTGCTAATGTACCGCCCTTCCTAGGACTAATACATACTTGTGATTATACCCCTTGCAAGCATCCGCAACTACAAGAAAGTAATTAAGATAAATCTAACCACGGCCTTAAACTACGAGATCCTGCGATCCCTCCTGCATCGATATACCAACGGGGGTTTAGGTTTATGTCACTCCGGCAACCCCGCAATCGGCAAACGAGTACAAGATGCATTCCCCTAGGCCCATAAATGGTGAAGTGTCGTGTAGTCGACGTTCACACGACACCACTAGAAGAATAACACCACAACTTAAATATCATAACATTGAATATTACTCAACCATAGTTCACTACTAACAATTAGACTTCACCCATGTCCTCAAGAACTAAACGAACTACTCACGAGACATCATATGGAACATGATCGGAGGTGATATGATGATGAATAACAATCTGAACATAAACCTTGGTTCAATGGTTTCACTCAATAGCATCAACAACAAGTATGAAATCGATATCGGGAGAGTTTCCCCTATCAAACAATCAAGATCAAACCCAAATTGCTACGGCGGTGACGAGTGTCCAGCGGTGGAGATGGCGGTGATGATGGTGGAGATGATGATGATGGTGATGGAGATGATGTCCAGCTCGATGGCGGTGACGATGGCGTCGATTTCCCCCTCCGGGAGGAATTTCCCGGCGGATTCCCGCCCGCCGGAGAGCTCTTTTCTCTCGGTGTTCTCCGCCCCGCAGAGGCGGCTGTAACCCTTCGTGAGGATTCCTCTGTGGCTTCGATCTTCGGGACGAAGGGTTTCGCGAAGAAAAGGAGGCGAAAAGGGTCGTGGGCCCCCCAGACCACATGGCGGCGCGGCCAGGGCATGGGCCGCGCCGCCCTAGGGTGTGGGCCCACCTCAGGTCCTCCCGGCTCCTCCTTTGGCTCCCTTCGTCATCCGGAAAAATAGGATTTTTGGTAAAACTTCCTTCCACAGTTGATCTTCCGAAATATTGCATTCCGACGGTGCTTTTTCCGGCAGAATCCCGGCTCCGGTGCTCGATCTCCAAATAATCATGAAACATGCAAAATAGATGAAATAACATAAGTATTGTGTCCCAATATGAAATATATCAATGAATAACATCAAATTATGATATAAAATAGTGATGCAAATTGGACGTATCAACTCCCCCAAGCTTAGACTTCGCTTGTCCCCAAGCGAAGCTGAACTCGGTAAACAGGACCACATGTTTATGGAGTGAAGAGTCGATAAATAAAATACGGACAAGAAGCATCATATTCATTCACACAAGACATTATAGTAAACAACTTCCTCATATAACTCAATCTTGAAACAAGTATAAGGTAATCACAAATAAAGGTGCATAAGGAATCATAATTGGTGATGGCAAACTTTGTTCTTGGTCAGAGAACATTTAACAGATTATATTCATCTATTGAGCAGCGCTCTCATATTAAAAGCTTATGGTAAACTTGCATACTCAATCATATTAATCATTGATGACTTTCAAAGCTATATTCATTCAAGGTAAAACTTGTACTAAACAAGAAAGAGTAAAGACATGATGAAGCAAATCACAATATAATAGTTTGATCACAACAACTCAAATGCTTGCTTGAGATGGAGGGAAATAGGTTTATCGACTCAACATAAAGTAAAAGACGAGGCCCTTCGCGAGAGGAAGCGAGAGATTAAATCATGTGCTAGAGCTTTTTCGGTTTTGAAATCATATAAAGAGAATAAAAGTAAAGTTTTGAGAGGTGTTTGTTGTTGTCAACGATCGGTAGCGGGTACTCTAACCCCCTTGCCAAACAAACCTCCAAAGAGCGGCTCCCATGAAGGACGTTATCTCTACCGAGCAAGGTAGATCATCCCTCTTCTCTTTTGTTTACACATGTATTTTAGTTTATTTAAGGATGACACTCCCCCAACCTTTGCTTACACAAGCCATGGCTAACCGAATCCTCGGGTGCCTTCCAACAATCTCATACCATGGAGGAGTGTCTATTGCAAAATTAAGTTGCTTACTGATGAATCGGAGCAAAACATGTGAAGAGAATTATTAATGAAAGTTGATTAATTGGGGCTGGGAACCCCGTTGCCAGCTCTTATTGCAAAATTATAGGATAAGTGGATGAAGCCACTAGTCCATTATATTAGTGGAGGCTGTCTAACAAGACTGAAAGATAAAACACCACATACTTCCTCATGAGCTATAAAACATTGACACAAATAAGAAGTAATAAGTTTTGAATTGTTTAAAGGTAGCACATGAAGTATTTACTTGGAATGGCGAGAAAATACCATGTAGTAGGTAGATATGGTGGACACAAATGGCATAGGTTTGGGTTCGAGGTTTGGATGCACGAGAAGTATTCCCTCTCGGTACGAGGTCTTTGGCTAGCAAGGTTAATTAGCAAGCATAAGAGTTGAGGGAAACAAACAAATATACATGTGATAGAAACAATCATGCATCTTACTTGTAAGCACAAACAGTTTTAACTTTTAGAATACTAAGCTAAGAACCGATAAGAAAGATAATAATATCTTCTACATGTACTTCCTCTATTCTTCTAAAACTCAAAGTGTTGTTGCTATTGACCATTGCTAAGTTTGCCAAAACCAAATAGATTTACTCAATGCTCCCAAAGTGGTACCAATACTAAAATCAAGATCAATCATATAGTAGAAATTGCAAACTAAAATAAGAGTGTGCAATATGTAAATGATAAGACTTCTCATTAATATTCCATAACGATAACTCACACCAAGGGATACATAGACAAACTAAAGGAGAGATACTTCCACTACTGCAACCCATCTCATACGATAACTTCCCTACTCATGATATGACACTACTTGATAGTAAAAAGTAAAAGGTAGTGATAATGTGATACCGCGGCACTCCCCAAGCTTGGAACAAACCAAGGGGATGCCAATACCGATGATGGATTACTCCTTTGGTGATGGTGGTGATGAATTCCTCGACAAGCTTCTCAGATAAGCTTCTCGAGCTCATCAACTGACATCTTGAGCTTGCGAATCATCTCGAACTGAGCTCGACGAGCTTAATGTGTTTAGACGACGAGTTCCAACTCATGGAGTCTATTATCGATGTCATGAGTTCGAGCTCGGTATTTCGCATTGTTAGAATGTCATATCGCAATTGCAGAGCGATGTCGCCTCCGGAGTCCTTGCAATTTGCTTCTTGTAGATTAGATATGTGGTACAGGATACTAATGCTCGTGAGAAGATGTCCTTGAGCTAGGTCACGGCGGAAGTCTTCCTGTAATCCAAGACGCTCTTGCTTAGCGTTCAGCCAGTTTGTCACCATTCGACGCTTCAATGTGTCCGTGGGTGCCCACGAACATCTTCGACTTCCTCTTCATCCTCGCTTGCTTCACTCCTTGGCTCGTATCCTCACTCCTTCCATTCACGATTCCGATATCCTCATCGGAAACTCCTTGCCCTTGTTCTCGGAGACCATGGTGCCTCTAGATCGAAAACAGATCTGGCGAGAACGACTCGAAACAAAACACGTCGAGAAAACGATATACGGACCTCCGGGGGTCCGGGGGATTTTATAGTAAAATTTTTCAGAACAAACGGAAAGTACCGGATCGAACCGGAGTCGGAAAGGGGCGACGAGGCGGCCGCACTCATAGGTCGGCGCGGGCCCGGGCCGGGCCGCGCCGGCCTGTGGTGGCACGCCCTCGTGCGTCCTTTCCACTCCGTTTCGAACTCGTAATTTTTCATATTTTCCAAAAACAACAAAAATAATGTTCGGAAAGTAAATCGCGAACTTTTCATTACCATTACTGTTACCTATTCAAAGTTGAGTTACGGCGGATTGTCAATTTGTCCCTTGATGAAAGCCTCCGGTGTTTCCACTCGAATAATATCAACATCAACATTATAAGAATCACCCGAGATATAATGCTTGAGTCTTTGTCCATTCACCACTTGCGTAGCATTGCCTTGGAGAGAGCTAATTTTAATTGCTCCTGAACGATACACCTCCTCAACAACATACGGTCCTTCCCATTTCGAGAGTAATTTCCCTGCAAAGAATCCGAGACGAGACCGATACAATAGGACTTTATCCCCAATATTAAACTCTCTTTTGATGATCCTTCTATCATGCCATTTTTTAACTTTTTCTTTAAAGAGTTTAGCATTTTCATAAGCTTCACTTCTCCATTCATCTAGAGAACTTAATTGCTAACAACCTCTTATCACCGGCAAGTTTAGGATCTTTATTTAATTCTCTAACGACCCGATAAGCTTTGTGTTCTAGTTCTAAAGGTAAATGACAAGCTTTTCCGTAAACCATTTTATAAGGTGACATTCCCATGGGGTTTTTATAAGCAGTTCTATAAGCCCATAGTGCGTCTTTCAATTTACTAGCCCAATTCTTTCTAGATTTATTAACGGTTTTCTGCAAGATAGATTTAATTTCTCTATTTGATAGTTCTACTTGACCACTACTTTGAGGGTGATAAGCGGAAGCAATTCTATGATTAATACCATACTTAGCAAGAGTTTTTCTAAAACCTCCATGAATAAAATGAGAACCTCCATCGGTCATAATATATCTAGGTACTCCAAATCTAGGAAAAATAATATCTAAAAGCATTTTTAAAGAGGTCTCACCATCGGCACTTTTTGTAGGTATGGCTTCCACCCATTTAGTAACATAATCAACGGCAACAAGTATATGAGTGTTACCTTTTGAAGAGGGAAAAGGTCCCATGAAGTCAAATCCCCAACAATCAAATGGTTCAATAACAAGAGTATAATTCATAGGCATTTCATTGCGTCCGGAGATATTACCAACCCTTTGACATTCATCACAAGATAAAATAAACTTCCTTGCATCTTTGAAGAGAGTTGGCCAATAAAAACCTGATTGTAGAACCTTTTGCGCGGTTCTATCTCCGGCGTGATGTCCTCCATAAGCACTCGCCATGACATTTACTCAATATCTCTTGTTGTTCATATTCGGGAACACACCTTCGCATAATACCATCCACTCCTTCTTTATATAAGTGTGGGTCATCCCAGAAATAATGCCTCAAGTCATAAAAGAATTTCCTCCTCTGCTTGAGCTGAAAAGGTTGGAGGCAAGTACTTGGAAACAATAAAGTTAGCATAATCGGCATACCAAGGACTGTCTCGCGAGCTCACCTTTATTACAGCCAATTGTTCATTTGGAAAACTATCATTAACGGGAACGGGATCATAAGCAATATTTTCCAATCTAGACAAATTATCAGCAACGGGATTATCGGCACCTTTCCTATCTACAATATGTAAATCAAATTCTTGCAAAAGAAGTACCCATCTAATAAGCCTCGGCTTAGCATCTTTCTTTGTCATAAGGTATCTAATTGCAGCATGATCGGTATGAATTGTAACTTTTGAATCAACAATATAAGATCTAAATTTATCACAAGCAAAGACTACGGCTAACAATTCTTTTTCGGTAGTAGCATAATTTCTTTGAGCGAGCATCAAGAGTCTTGCTAGCATAATGAATAACATTTAATTTTTTATCTACTCGTTGTCCAAGAACAGCGCCTACAGACAAAATCACTAGCATCACACATAATTTCAAATGGTAAATTCCAATCGGGAGGTTCAACTATAGGAGCGGTTGTTAAGGCTTTCTTTAGAGTTTCAAAAGCTTCCTTACAATCATCATCAAAAACAAAAGGTACATCTTTTTGAAGAAGATTAGTAAGAGGCTTTGAAATCTTGGAGAAATCTTTAATAAATCTCCTATAAAACCCAGACATGACCAAGAACACTACGAATACCTTTAACATCCCTTGGATAGGGCATCTTCTCAATAGCTTCAACTTTAGCTCTATCAACTTCAATACCTCTCTCGGAAATTTTATGTCCCAATACAATTCCTTCATTAACCATAAAGTGGCATTTCTCCCAATTAAGAACAAGGTTAGTTTCTTCACATCTCCGCAAAACTTTATCAAGGTTTCGCAAGCAACTATCAAAAGAATTCCCATAGACGAGAAAAATCATCCATGAATACTTCCACAATACTCTCACAAAAGCCATGAAAAATAGCGGACATGCATCTTTGAAAAGTAGCACGAGCATTACATAAACCAAAAGGCATACGCCTATAAGCATAAGTTCCATAGGGACAAGTAAAAGTGGTTTTCTCTTGATCTTTAGCTTTAACGACAATTTGTGAAAACCCGGAATAACCATCAAGAAAGCAAAAATGAGTATTTTTAGATAACCTTTCTAACATTTGATCAATAAATGGTAAAGGGTAATGATCTTTCTTAGTAACTTTATTAACTTTTCGATAATCAATGCACATTCTATACCCTACAACTACTCTTTGAGGTATGAGCTCATCATTATCATTAGGCACAACGGTCATTCCTCCTTTCTTAGGAACGCAATGCACAGGACTAACCCATCTACTATCGGCAATAGGATATATAATACCGGCTTCAAGAAGTCGTAATACCTCATTTCTTACCACATCCTTCATCTTAGGAATTAGACGACGCCGAGGTTCAACAACGAGGCTTTGCATCATCTTCCATATTAATGGCGTGTTGGCAAATAGAGGGAGAAATCCCCTTCAAGTCATCAAGAGTATAGCCAATAGCACCTCGGTGTTTCTTCAATATTTGCAATAATCTTTCTTCTTCAAACTCGTAAGCTTAGAACTAATAATAACAGGATATATTTTCTTATCATCAATATGAGCATATTTAAGATTATCGGGCAAAGGCTTTAAATCAAAAACAGGATCTTCCTTTGGTGGCGGTGTTGTACCCAAGTCTTCCACCGGTAAATCATGCTTGAGAATAGGTTGGCGAAGAAAAATCTCCTCAAGCTCATCTCTTTCTTTCCTAAAAACTTCACTCTCGCTATCCTCCAAATGTTGCTTTGCAAAGGATTGTTAGGAACAAGAACAATAGATGCACACTTGCTCCATTTTAAAATCATTACTAGGCAAATCAGCTTTATAAGGAGTTTTAGTAAATTTAGAGAAGTTAAACTCATAAGATTCACCAGCAAATTTAGTCAAAATTTTCTCTTTCTTGCAATCTATAATAGCTCCACAAGTATTTAGAAAAGGTCTACCAAAAATGATAGGACAATAATCACTAGCGACGAGAACCAAGTACCAAAAAGTCGGCGGGATATTTAATCTTACCACATAGAACTTCCACATCTCGAACAATACCAATTGGTGAAATAGTTTCTCTATTAGCCAGCTGAATAACCACATCAATATCTTCAAGTTCACAAGAATCAATTTCGTGCATAATCTCCGTGTAAAGCTCATAAGGTATAGCACTAACACTTGCACCAATATCACATAAACCATAATAGCAATGATCACCAATTTTAACAGATAGCATAGGAACACTAGCTTGTTTGGGTTTATTAGGATGTGAAACAATATTAGAAGCATCTTCACAGAAAATAATATGACCATCCTCAACATTTTCGGTCACAAGATCTTTAACTATTGCAACAGCAGGTTCAACTTTTATTTGTTCTTCAGGTTCTCTAGGTTTCTTTTCACTTTTATGAACCGCACTATTTATAACGGAGTACTCTTTCATTTTAGCGGGAAAAGGAGTTTTTTCAATATAAGCTTCGGGAATAACACGATCGGCGGTTTCAATTACAACACATTTATTAATAGATGAATCAATTTTATCTTTATATGGTTCATGATACTTATCAAAATTCTTCTTAGGCAATTCATAATGAGAGGCAAAAGCTTTATAAAGGTTTGCGGCAACTTGAGAATCAAGACCATATGTAGCACTCATATTACGAAATGTATCGGTATCCATAAAAGCTTCAATGCATTTATAATCATAAATTATACCCGATTCTCTATCTTTGTCGTTCTCCCATCCTTCGGTATTTTCTTGGATCCGATCAAGAAGGTCCCTTTTAAACTCTTCCTTGTTGCGTGTAAATGATCCGGAACAAGAAGTATCCGGCAAGGTCTTGTCTTGAAAAGAAAGTCTTGCATAGAAATTATCAATAATAATATTACCAGGAAGCTCATGAATGGGGCATTTGAGCATTAAAGACTTCAATCTCCCCCAAGCTTGGGCAATACTCTCTCCATCATGAGGCCAGAAATTATATATGCGGTTCCGATCTTTGTGAATTTCACTTGGAGGATAGAACTTAGAATAAAACCGGGGCACAATATCATTCCATTCAAGAGAATCCCCATTATCCAGTAATTTATACCAATGCGCCGCTTTACCAGACAGCGATACAGAGAATAGTTTCTTCCTCACTTCATCCATAGCAATACCTGCACACTTGAATAACCCGCATAATTCATGTAAGAACAGTAAATGATCTCCAGGCACTACAAGAAAAGTTCTGATAGACAACGTCTCAAAATCGTCCGCTAAGGGGTATTTTTCGTCGCCTATGGGCCTAACCCGACGATATGGGTTCTGTTGTGGAAACTGCGTCAGGCAAAGTCCAACGACGTTTTTCTCGGTCCGTCGCGCTTGGGCGCCCTTCCGCCACGGAAAATCGGACCGTTGCGCAAGTGTTTCGGGAGCCCGTTGGCTGGCGACGTCATGCAAGCCGACACGTGGCGAGCGCGGATTAGCGGCGGTTAACGGCGTTAGCCGGCTGAAACCCCGTGGTAGATGGTAGGCCCACACGAGGCACTGCCACGTCTTAAGCGGGCCGGGCCGGCGACATAGTTTGACCGGTCAACTATATGGCTGGGCTGGCCCATTAGTTACGTGGGCCGGGCCTAACCTCTAAGGTTGGTTGGTCAAAACTTAAATGGGCCGGCCCATTTAACATGTGGGGTCCACCTTACGGCTATCTGGGCCGGCCCAAGAAGCAAGTGGGTCGGGCCGAAACACGAGTGGGTCCCACTTTCTGTTAAAGGGCCGGCCCATTTAGTGTGTGGGGTCCACAGTGTAGCAAGTGGGCGGCCCAAAAACACGGGTGGGTCCCACTTTCCGGTTAAAGGGTCGGCCCATTTAGTATGTGGGGTCCACCATATAGCAAGTGGGCCGGCCCAACAAGATAGTGGGCGGGCCAAAAACACGAGTGGGTCCCACTTTCTGTTAAAGGGCCGGCCCATTTGGTGTGTGGGGTCCACCATATAGCAAGTGGGCGGCCCAACAAGATAGTGGGCCGGGCCAAAAGCACGAGTGGGTCCCACCTTCTGTTAAAAGGCCGGCCCATTTAGTATGTGGGGTCCACCATATAGCAAGTGGGCGGCCCAACAAGATAGTGGGCGGGCCAAAAACCCATGTGGGTCCCACCTTCTGTTAAAGGCGGCCCATTTAGTATGTGGGGTCCACCATATAGCAAGTGGGCGGCCCAACAAGATAGTGGGCGGGCCAAAAGCACATGTGGGTCCCACCTTCTGTTAAAGGGCGGCCCATTTACCATGTGGGACCACCATATACCAAATGGGGTGGCCCAACAAGATAGTGGGCCGGCCCAATAAGCATGTGGATCCCACTATCGTGTAGCAGGGCCGGCCTACTAAAGAAGTGGGCCGGCCCAAAATGAAAGTGGGTCCCACACTACGTAAGTGGGCCGGCCCAATCTGTTGTAGTGCCCTACTTGTTTGACTAGTCAACATGCATTAAATTTCATGAGCCTAAAATCGATATCAATGATACACACAATTACATACACAAATAAAAAAAGTAGGAAAATTACAAGGCAATTCATGTGCCCAAATAAAAAAATTACATAGAATCATTGAGGACTTCTATTAGCATCATCAATAACACGTTGACATTTGGCAATCGCTTTGATTGAATCTTGTGTACTCTTTGTCAACATATCGGCTACGAGATCTTAAAGCGGCAATACCATGTCTTTTATAAAGTACGGCCTTGAGATATTTACTTGTTTGATGAAAGCAAAGGTCTAGGTTGACGGCTATGAGAAGATGCATCGGAAGAAATATCGAAGTTTTTGTGGGCCTCACTTCTAATGAAGATTGCTTCATCAAAGCTGCATTCGATAATAATGCAAAAAGAGTTAAACGATGAACTATGCAAACATTTATTATGCAATGTAGATATAAGATAATAACTAGTTGCATAAATAAGACAATGTATGGAACTTGTACTAAGCACAAACTTACATCATAATGTTGCACGGGGTCGCTACATATCCTTTTTTGGCGACTATCTTCTAATGATGACTCGCTTCATTAAAGCTGCATTACGGTAACATTGCAAACATAGTTACAACAATTAACTATTCAAACATGTATTACGCAATGTAGAGATCGGATAACGACATGTAGCGGAAATAAGCACAAGATAAGATAAGATGCATGTACTAAGCACATACTGGCTCGCTGCAGGTCCTTCTCTTGCGTGCACTAGTCGTGGTCAACATGCCTGTCATTTTAGGTTCAGCCATCAAGTGAAATGCTAATCCTCCTGCTCCATTGTCCTTAATCTGTGTTTAGATATCACATTTAAGACCAAGTCAGTCTGGTTTCAAATAACAAAAAACTTGAGCTGCCAAATGAATAAGCCAATATTTACCGGATATCAGATTAAAACCAACTAGATGTTGCTTTGCATGAGATACGAATTTCGGACATTCGGATTTAGAGTAGGGTAATGCCAAGGTTTTCCACATAAAGTAAGCTGGCATTAAGAATGACCAAATGTCGGGTTCAAATCACCTTCGCGGTTTCTCCAAGACAAGCATATCAAATAGGCGAAACATAGTAAAGCATGAATGGCATTGCTATGGCGGGGTTCCAAGTGTTAATCTCTTGCATAAGGAACAATGCATATAGGTTATAGATAATAACGGAAGTAAACTGCCAAAATTACCAACCAAGAACTCAGATTCCAACCTTCCCTAGCGTCCCCGCTGTTAATGTTGGATGTTCTAATAAGTGGTTCGCATGATCAATCCCTAGGAAAAATAACATTGACAAGTCGAGTCTATGATAATACAAAGACCGGACATGCACGCGGCAATAACTATATAAGCTAAAGACGAGGTATAATAGAAAGCAGATTGGAAATGCACATAGCATGATTATAAAAGCGAGTGTGAGAATAGCGAGACACGAGAAAACGGCTAGCGGCTAGCGGTGAGCTAATGACGTGGTATAAGAACAAGCAGATTGGAAATGCCCATAGCATGACTATAAAAGCGATGCGACAATAGCATGCGGTACAAAA
The DNA here is from genome assembly GCF_022539505.1 of Lolium rigidum. Lineage (NCBI taxonomy): Eukaryota > Viridiplantae > Streptophyta > Magnoliopsida > Poales > Poaceae > Lolium > Lolium rigidum. Next base: position 247,711,869 of record NC_061508.1, on the reverse strand, counting down.
ACGAGTTGGCGACAAATGAATGGGTATAAGGCTATAAATATGTGGATGCACACGGGTGTCGATAGAATGAACAGGATGGTAGCGACCGGATAATGCTTTTGTACTTGTACAATATTTAAACAAACTTCATGCGAAGCAACACATCAAGAAAGTTAACGGCATATGAGATGCTGCAAATAACTACACAAAACATGGCTAAAGAAACACCGCGATCTAACGGGCCAGCGTACTAACCAAGGCTGCGGCGGGGTGGACGGGGGCGGCAACTTGCATTCCGGCGGCGGCGAACGCGGGAGACGATGAATCGACCCTGTTTCGGTAGAAGCGGGCGTTAGTGAAGCGGATCTGGTTGGGCGGCAAGGGATTCGGTGAAGTTGATACGGCCGCTGCGCCGAGGTAGTCGGTGGCGAGGTCGGCGGTGAAGCGGATCCGTCGGTGGCGAAGTCGGCGGTGAAGCGGATCCGTCGGTGGCGAGGTCGGCGGTGAAGCGGATCCGTCGGTGACGAGGGCGGCGGGGAGCGGATCAGGTGGGTGGACAGCCAACACGATCAAGGCTACGTCGTGGAGGAGTATGCCGGCGGCGAAGCGAGATCTAGTGCTTGTAGAGAGTCGAGCTTTGGCGTGTGAGAGTATTTTTGAGCTAATGGGGCGAATGGTTGGTGGGTGGGTGTGGGCACGTGGGGAGGGTTCGGGATCTAGGCAAGATATTTCATTGTTACCGAATGAGCCCTCCATGGTCGGTGGGTTGTAGCTTCCGGACCGGGGTTAAAAGGGTAAAACTGGTCACGGGATTTTCGAATGGATGCGGCGGGATGATTTGGCGCGCGGCCGAAATTTTCGGTTTCAAGCTACGAGCAGAACGACAAAAATAATGTTCTTCCCCAGGGAGCTCTCATTTCTTCCTCTTCTCTTTCTCCCTCGAGTCTTTCCCACTCCCCGGGCTCCTCTCCCCCTTCTCTCCGGCGGCCTCGCCGGCGGAGACGAGGCCGACTTCTCTCGTATATTGTACACCCTCCGAACTAAATTAATTGATTCAACTTTCCTTAGACGTGTATGTATCTAGAGTAAAAACATGTGTGGATACATCCATATTTAGATAAGCAAAGTTGAGTCGGCTAATTTGGATCCGAGGGAGTTAGTGTTGTTGTAAGCTTAGATCCGGTGTTTCCCATGAGCGAGAATGGCGCAATGGAGTCGGGGATCTCGTCATCGGCTTCGGATCCGGCCTGTGGTGAATCCGGCGGATCTTGCCGGCCAAACCCCGATCCGGTGCCATCAATGTGATGGCGCTAACGGTGAGGCTTGCTTTGGTCGGTGCTTCGGATCCGGCCAATGGGGAAGTCAAGCTGCTAAAGTTCACAAGCTCGGGGCATACGACGGCGTCATCCGTCTTGCCCGTGCACATCTTGGCCTTTCAGCGGCCCTTCTCAGAGCCAATATGCCGTTGCTGAGGCCCTTCTTCTCCTTCGTCCCGGCGACTACCGGCGACACCGTCCCAAGTGGTGCGTCCCCGGCGACGGAGTTGCTTTGGAAAGGATGCGGAGCGAGAGATCGATGTGCGGTCGAGAAGGACTCGATTGATTTTCTTCTATATGTTTTGGGGTCCTTTTTGTAAAGTTGCGGGTTCTATTAGTTATTGTCTAGTACTTTTGGTCCTCTATGTAATTTTTTGGACTAGTTTCCATTGGCACCGATAAACTTGAATTTTGACAAGTTCACGGGGAAAAAAATTCCTTTGCACGTATGGCCTATCATGTATAAACATTCTTGAGATTTAAACTATATGTAATGTGCCATGCATTAACCCTAAACCATATATATGTAACTAACCCTAGCTGATCAAACCCTACTTAATTAAAACAAATAACCCTAAACTATACGCATGCACTTTATGCGCAAAGGCGCGGGTGCCTCTAATAATGTGTGTGCGCACTCGATCGATGATCCCTAAACCTTATACAACCACTGAAACCCTAATCCCTAATCCCTAAACCCTAAACACCCTAAACACTAAACCCTATACCCTAAACCCTAACCCTAACCCTAAACCCTAATTAAACCCTATATATAGGCCAACGACACTTAATTGTGCATCAAGCATGCCGGGGGTGCCTCGCGGTCCTCTAATTAAATTAAATGTGCCATGCATTAACCCTAAACCATATATATGTAACTAACCATAGCTAATCAACCCTACTTAATGAAAACACATAACCCTAAAGTATACTAGCTATAACCCGATCTAATAAAAACATGCTCTATATATAGCAGCTAGCTAGCAAACCTTAGATTAACACCAATTAATATATACATGGCCTATATCGATCATGTTGTATAACATATCCATGAGATTCATTAATTAATTATATAATTATCGTGATAAATTAATTAACTCTAATTTTGACAAGTTCTCTCGAATGAAAACACATTTGATTAAGTTGCCTCATAATATATATATATAATTAGTGTGCATGCATGTCCTACCATGCATTCGTGCATATGTTTTAATGTATATTTGAACATATTCTTGGGGATTTCAATCTCTCTCTCTCGATCATCTATATATCGTTGGTGGCCAAAAAACACACATATATATGCATGCAATTTATGCGTAAAGGCGCGGGTGCCTCTAATAATGTGTGTGCGCACTCGATCGATGATCCCTAAACCTTAAACAACCCTAAAACCGTAAATATATAATCCCTAATCCCTAAACCTAAACACCCTAAACACTAAACCCTAAACCCGGCCTAGACCCTAACCCTAACCCTAACCCTAAACCCTAGCTAACCCTAAACCCTAATTAAACCCTATGTATAGGCCAACGACACTTAATTGTGCATCGAGCGAGGCCGGGGGTGCCTCTCGCGGTCCTCTAATTAAATTAAATGTGCCATGCATTAACCCTAAACCATATATATGTAACTAATTAACCCTAGCTAATCAACCCTACTTAATTAAAACACATAACCCTAAACTATACTAGCTAGCTATAACCCGATCTAATAAAAACATGCTCTATATATTGCAGCTAGCTAGCAAACCGTAGATTAACACCAATTAAAATATACATGGCCTATATCGATCATGTTGTATAACATATCCCTGAGATTCATTAATTAATTATATAATTATCGTGATAAATTAATTAACTTGAATTTTGACAAGTTCTCTCGAATGAAAACACATTTGATTAAGTTGCATCATAATATATATATAATTAGTGTGCATGCATGGCCTACAATGCATTCGTGCATATATTTAATTTATTGTATATTTGAACATATTCTTGGGGATTTCAATCTCTCTCTCGATCATCTATATATCGTTGGTGGCCCAAAAAACACACATATATACGCATGCATGCACTTTATGCGTAAAGGCGCGGGTGCCTCGATCTAATAATGTGTGTGCGCACTCGATGATCCCTAAAACCTTAAACAACCCTAAAACCCTAAATCCCTAATCCCTAAACCCTAAACCCTAAACACCCTAAACACTAAACCCTATACCCTAGATCCTAAACCCTAACCCTAACCCTAACCCTCTGCCCTAGCTAACCCTAAACCCTAATTAAACCCTATGTATATATAGGCCAACGACACTTAATTGTGCATCGAGCAGCCCGGGGGTGCCTCGCGGTCCTCTAATTAAATTAATTAAATGCGCCATGCATTAACCCTAAACCATATATATATGTAACTAACCCTAGCTAATCAACCCTACTTAATTAAAACACATAACCCTAAACTATACTAGATATAACCCGATCTAATAAAAACATGCTCTATATATAACGACTAGCTAGCAAACCGTAGATTAACACCAATTAAAATATGCATGGCCTATATCGATCATGTTGTATAACATATCCACGAGATTCATTAATTAATTATATAATTATCGTGATAAATTATTTAACTTGAATTTTGACAAGTTCTCTCGAATGAAAACACATTTGATTAAGTTGCCTCATAATATATATATAATTAGTGTGCATGCATGGCCTACAATGCATTCGTGCATATATTTTAATGTATATATGAACATATATATTCTTGGGGATTTCAATCTCGATCTCTCTCTCGATCATCTATATATCGTTGGTGGCCCAAAAAACACACATATATACGCATGCACTTTATGCGTAAAGGCGCGCGCGAGTGCCTCTAATAATGTGTGTGCGCACTCGATCGATGATCCCTAAATTAACCTTAAACAACCCCTAAATTAAACCTTAAATCCCTAATCCCTAATAGTCCCTAATCCCTAATCCCTAAACCCTAAACACCCTAAATGCTAAACCCTAAACCCTAAACCCTAAAACCCCAACCCTAACCCCTAACAACCCTAACCCTAACCCTAACCCTAGCTAACCCTAAACCCTAAACCCTAGACCCTAAACCCTAGACCCTAAACCCTAACCCTAACCCTAACCCTAAACCCTAGCTAACCCTAAAACCCTAATTAAACCCTATGTATAGGCCAACGACACTTAATTGTGCATCGAGCGAGGCGAGGGGTGCCTCGCGGTCCTCTAATTAAATTAAATGTGCCATGCATTAACCCTAAACCATATATATGTAACTAACCCTAGCTAGCTAATCAACCCTACTTAATTAAAACACATAACCCTAAACTATACTAGCTAGCTATAACCCGATCTAATAAAAACATGCTCTATATGTAGCCACTAGCTAGCAAACCGTAGATTAACACCAATTAAAATATACATGGCCTATATCGATCATGTTGTATAACATATCCCTGAGATTCATTAATTAATTATATAATTATCGTGATAAATTAATTAACTTGAATTTTGACAAGTTCTCTCGAATGAAAACACATGCATTTGATTAAGTTGCCTCATAATATATATATAATTAGTGTGCATGCATGGCCTACAATGCATTCGTGCATATATTTTATTGTATATTTGAACATATTCTTGGGGATTTCAATCTCTCTCTCGATCATCTATATATCGTTGGTGGCCCAAAAAACACACATATATACGCATGCACTTTATGCGTAAAGGCGCGGGTGCCTCGATCTAATAATGTGTGTGCGCACTCGATCGATGATCCCTAAAACCCTAAACAACCCTAAAACCCTAAATCCCTAATCCCTAAACCCTAAACCCTAAACACCCTAAACACTAAACCCTATACCCTATACCCTATACCCTAAACCCTAACCCTAACCCTAACCCTCTGCCCTAGCTAACCCTAAACCCTAATTAAACCCTATGTATAGGCCAACGACACTTAATTGTGCATCGAGCAGCCCAGGGGTGCCTCGCGGTCCTCTAATGAAATTAATTAAATGCGCCATGCATTAACCCTAAACCATATATGTGCAACTAACCCTAGCTAATCAACCCTACTTAATTAAAACACATAACCCTAAACTATACTAGATATAACCCGATCTAATAAAAACATGCTCTATATATAACAACTAGCTATAGCAAACCGTAGATTAACACCAATTAAAATATACATGGCCTATATCGATCATGTTGTATAACATATCCATGAGATTCATTAATTAATTATATAATTATCGTGATAAATTATTTAACTTGAATTTTGACAAGTTCTCTCGAATGAAAACACATTTGATTAAGTTGCCTCATAATATATATATAATTAGTGTGCATGCATGGCCTACAATGCATTCGTGCATATATTTTAATGTATATATGAACATATATATTCTTGGGGATTTCAATCTCGATCTCTCTCTCTCTCGATCATCTATTATATCGTTGGTGGCCCAAAAAACACACATATATACGCATGCACTTTATGCGTAAAGGCGCGCGCGAGTGCCTCTAATAATGTGTGTGCGCACTCGATCGATGATCCCTAAACCTTAAACAACCCCTAAAACCTTAAATCCCTAATCCCTAAACCCTAAACACCCTAAACACTAAACCCTAAACCCTAAACCCTAACCCTACCCTAACCCCAACCCTAACCCCTAACCCTAACCCTAACCCTAACCCTAACCCTAAACCTTAACTAACCCTAAACCCTAAACCCTAGACCCTAAACCCTAACCCTAACCCTAACCCTAACCCTAAACCCTAGCTAACCCTAAAACCCTAATTAAACCCTATGTATAGGCCAACGACACTTAATTGTGCATTGAGCGAGGGCGGGGGTGCGTCGCGGTCCTCTAATTAAATTAAATGTGCCATGCATTAACCCTAAACCATATATATGTAATTAACCCTAGCTAGCTAATCAACCCTACTTAATTAAAACACATAACCCTAAACTATACTAGCTAGCTATAACCCGATCTAATAAAAACATGCTCTATATGTAGCGACTAGCTAGCAAACCGTAGATTAACACCAATTAAAATATACATGGCCTATATCGATCATGTTGTACGTATAACATATCCCCGAGATTCATTAATTAATTATATAATTATCGTGATAAATTAATTAACTTGAATTTTGACAAGCAGTTCTCTCGAATGAAAACACATTTGATTAAGTTGCCTCATAATTTATATATATAATTAGTGTGCATGCATGGCCTACAATGCATTCGTGCATATATTTTAATGTATATTTGAACATATATATTCTCTTGGGGATTTCAATCTCGATCTCTCTCTCTCGATCATCTATATATCGTGTTATTGGTGGCCCAAAAAACACACATATATACGCATGCACTTTATGCGTAATTAAAGGCGCGCGCGAGTGCCTCTAATAATGTGTGTGCGCACTCGATCGATGATCCCTAAACCTTAAACAACCCCTAAAACCTTAAATCCCTAATCCCAAATAATCCCTAATCCATAATCCCTAAACCCTAAACACTCTAAACACACTAAACCCTAAACCCTAAACCCTAGCCCTTACCCTAACCCTAACCGTAACCCTAAACCCTAGCTAACCCTAAACCCTAAACCCTAGACCCGGCCTAAACCCTAACCCTAACCCTAACCCTAAACCCTAGCTAACCCTAAAACCCTAATTAAACCCTATGTATAGGCCAACGACACTTAATTTTGCATCGAGCAGGCCAGGGGGTGCCTCGCGGTCCTCTAATTAAATTAAATGTGCCATGCGCGCATTAACCCTAAACCATATATGTAACTAACCCTAGATAATCAACCCTACTTAATTAAAACACATAACCCTAAAGCTGTACTAGCTAGCTATAACCCGATCTAATAAAAACATGCTCTATATATAGCAGCTCTAGCTAGCTAGCAAACCGTAGATTAACACCAATTAAAATATACATGGCCTATATCAATTTTAATATATATTTGAACATATTCTAGGGGATTTCAATCTCTCTCTCTCGATCATCTATATATCGTTGTTGGTGGCAAAAAAACACACACATACATATATACGCATGCACTTTATGCGCAAAGGCGCGGGGTGCCTCTAATAATGTGTGTGCGCACTCGATCGATGATTCCTAAATAACCTTAAACAACCCTAAAACTCTCCTAAAACCTAAACACTAAACCCTAGACCCTAAACACCCTAAACACTAAACCCTAAATCCTAGCTAGACCCTAAACACCGTAAACACTAAACCCTAAACCCTAAACACCCTAAACACTAATTAATTAAACCCTAGACCCTAAACACCCTAAACTAAACCCTAGACCCTAGCTAGCTAAACACCCTAAACACTAAACCCTAAACCCTAAACCCTAGCTAACCCTAAACCCTAATTAAACCCTATATATAGGCCAACGACACTTAATTGTGCATCAAGTAGGCCAGGGGGTGCCTAGCTCGTGGTCCTCTAGTTAAATTAAATGTGCCATGCATTAACCCTAAACCATATATATAACTAACCCCTAGCTAATCAAACCCTAGTTCATTAAAACACATAACCCTAAACTATACTAGCTAGCTATAACCCGATCTAATAAAAACATGCTCGATCTATATATATAGCGGCTAGCTAGCAAATTAAACGGTAGATTAACACCAATTAATATATACGACATGGCCTATATCGATTTCAATCACTCTCTCGTATGTAGATCTCTCTCTACCTCTCTCTCTCTCTCTCGTTAATTGGTGGCCAACAACACACACATGCACTTTGTGCGCAAAGGCATGCGCCTCTAATAATGTGTGCGCAGTCGATCAATCTAGTTTTGATTAATCATAGCACACAAATAAAGAAGTTGTATTTGAATCCACACAACCTAATCTAAAACACATAACCCCTAACATGGCCTAATTAATTAACCCCTTCTCTCTACCTAATTAGTGGAAATTGCACAAAATCAAAAGGGGTCCCTCACTAATTGTGCATATACTGCTAGATTGTGATAAACTTTTGCCCCATATATATTTGGTGGATGGGTGCATCTTGGCATGTAAAACAATTAGTGTTTGCAAATGGCGTTGTCAAAATTTATGTACAAATGATTTCTTTCCATCCAAAGTGCATAAAATGGGAGTTTTAATGAAGAAAGTACAAATAAAACAGCTCAACATGCTTCCACACCCCGATTTCCACACGAAGTAGAACATATTTAAAGGATAATTCCAGAGTTTTACTATTTTTCAAGCAACTTTGCTAATTTTCCCCCACTCACATGACTTTATGTCGATTTAACGAAAATATGGCGAATTTCAACTACATGGGCGGGATAGTTTGAATTGTGCGCGCGGCAAAGGGAACCGCCTATTCCTCAACCTTGTGCACGGCAAATTACACACGCAACTCCATTAAACGCCATTTAATTATCACCCCGGCGGCCCGGCCGCATGACCCCCCACCCACCCCTACACAACTTATCCCCGTCCGTGCGAAGAGCTTCCCTCCCCGTCCCGTCCGTGCGAAGAAGAAGCTTCCCTCCCCGTCGTTCTTCTCGAGACGCACCGGCGGTCAAGTTGATCCACGGTAGGGCTGCTATCTCTAGCTCAATCATGTATCGGGCAAGACGGCCTAACGATTTATATTTTCTTGATGCTTGCTAAAAAAATTCGTCAGTATGCTCGAACTAATTGGCACTTTATAGTTTTCCGCTCGATTTGTCATCGATCAATTTGTTCATTTGCGTGGGCATATAGAGTCAGTTCTGCACTCGATCCGTTAATTTGTTGAAATGCCATGGCAGAGTTTTGTACACGATCTGTTTGCTAAAATGTCGATGGGCATTTTTTGTTTTGTACTCGACATGATTGCTGAAATGCATAATCATGTAGTATAGTTTTGTACTCGATTGATATACATTTCCTACTTCGCCTTAAATTAATCACCAACCATTGTATCTCATAATTAAACAGATGGACGAGAACTTGGATACTTGCATGGACACTTATGTTCCCCTTCATATATAAATGGTGTTCAACCCTTTATGGGGTTTATTAGAGCTCATGAAGGTCACAACCTGGACGTGTATTGCCGCGCTGCACATGTATGAATGGTGAGAAGAGGCCTCACCCTGTAGTGGCAGATCATTTACACATTTTTGGGATGGACCGCACATATGTTAGGCGGGTTTAGCATGGTGAACCATATAATGATCCTTTAGCGGGAGAAGCAGATCTTGCTCACACTGTATGTGTGCTGGCATATGTAGTTAATTATTTATATTGATGCTGCCACTGTTTCAATCAATAGTTTGCATTGCTGTGCAAGGTTACGTACTCAAATTTAACTTGTTGCGGATGGATGGACGGGAAGGAGAGAAAAAGCGCTTGCTTCGGAAACGGGTTTCAGCTACGGGACATGTGCTTGTGCCGGATGAGAAGGTAAATATGTAAAACGGCATTTGTTCAGGTTGCATCCCTTAGATGTTTGTCTAATCGGTTGATGTACTAATTGCAGAAGCATAGAGTTGAAGAGGTCTCTCAGTTTGATGGGAGATTTGAAGATGAATCTCAGTTTGATGCACCTGTGGATGGTGCTGATGACGAGCCTTTCATAGACGAAGGTCCTGCACTCGAGATTATCCAGACCTACGAAGGAGGCCGTGGACCGAGTACACAGCTTTGCGTTGAAGTGGATGCACGCCGGGAGATCATCGAGTGCGTCCGGGTAGTCTCAAGACCAGCCAGCCACGATGCACTCGTGGATGGTACCGATGACGAGCCTCTCATAGACGAAGGTCCTGCACCCGAGATTATCCAGCCTACGGAAGGAGGCCGTGGACCGAGTACACGGCTTTGCGTTGAAGAGGATGCACACCGGAGATCATCGAGGGCGTCCCGGTAGTCTCGGGACCACCCAGCCACGATGCAAAATGTTGAGCTACTTTATGATTCGTACTCTTATGTTCGGTGTCTGTAGTATGTTATGATTTGTACGCCTTTGGCGCTAGATTAAGCATTCGGTGGATGATCGCGTTGCAAAATTCGACACCCACACAATCGGTTCATCGTATGAGTAGTAGCACAATTACTTCTACGGCGATTCCTGCCGGCGCATTAGTTGGTAGCATGAAACACTTTCGAGGTACTCCCCTCTGATTCATATTAATTGACTCAATTCTGTCTAGATATGGATGTATCTAGATGCATTTGTTAACTAGACTAACAAACTTGAGTCAGTTAATATGAATCCGTGTAAACCGAGAGTCCTCGAGCAGCTAGTTTATTGACTCTGGACTCCAAGCCTCTCGCGGCAAGCCATCGACGAAGCTTTGACCAGATCTTGGCCCGCAATTTTTTGTGTGTGGCGAATAGCAAAGCTTTGACCAGTTCCTCTCGGGATGCAGCACGCCGGTGAGCTTGCACGGTTGCCATGAGCACTTTCCGGCGGAACTTCCTCTTCGCGCGCCCTCAAGCCGGCTGCTGCGAGACAGGCACGCGGTGCCTCGAGGTGGACGGAATTCGGATCTCGGGGCGGGGGTCCGCATCGTCCGGGAACGATCTCCAGCGGGTTAACGAGGACATGCTTGGCGGCCAGGGGATTTTTTTTTTTGGTTTGAGCTTGGGATTTGGGGTTTTTTCGGATAGGGGAGGAGGAACCGAGGAAGAGGAAGGAACAGTCGCGTGCTTGGCGCGTGGCGGTGTGCTTGAATTTCGAATTTTTGTGAAATGTTTCATTTCCCCGCTACAATTCGGGGGATTCTTGACGCGCCAATGCGTCCCGCCGGGCAGCTTCAAGTGAATTTGGTGTGCCACGCTATGGGCCCTAGTTTCAGTGAGACATGTAATGACTAGTCACATCAGTAAGTTCACTGTGTAATAAAATATGTTACCCCTCCCTTTATGTAGCACCCCTTCTCTCCCTATCGAGTGCCGATTGCCGACGGATGCAAGCCGCTAGCTCGATCCCCTCCTTTCGCCTCCACCGTCCGGGCATCCAGCTTGGAGGGGCAAGCCGCATCTAGACCAAGCGGATTAGGTAGGACTAGTAATGTTCTTTCCTTTCTCGAGATCGGTTCTTTTTTCCTCTCCTCGATATCTTGCGCATCTCTTTTCTATTCGGGGCGAAGGGGCGTCTTTCTGGTCACCCTCGAGCTGGGAGTGATTGATGGGGGTGGGGGCGGGGGCTACCTTTGCTTGGATTGGGGTGTTCTTCCTTTATTTGTCGACATTTGCAACCTTTTTAGTTTCTGCTGATCCTCACTGTATCTTTTGTCAGCTTGTACGGAGAAAGGTAAGACCTCGGCGGTGGGGGCAATGGAGCGTAAGGCCACCACGCATGTGGGCGGTTAGCTGAGCCCGAGCTGCGTCCCCGGCCCCGCGAAGCGGTACTCCGCTTGCTTATCCACTCTTTACCTTTTAAGTGTCTCTCTGCATCCTCAATCCGTTCCTCGTTCTGGAATATGCTTAAAGTAGCACATGTCTTCAGATGTTTGTGCGTAAAGCCTCTGTGACACCATGCTCTATATTCTCTGTATCAGGTTGGTACCTCCGGGTTCCGTCGCTGAGGCTATGGGGAACGAGAATAGCGCCCCACTGCTGCAGGAGCATGGCCCGATCCGCAGGCACAAGAAGCGAAGTGCCATCGCCGAGCTGGGCGGGGACCGCCCGGGGGTAATTTTTTTTAACCAACTTACCATGATGTAGTCCGAATCTGATACTCCCTCGGATCCAAATTAATTGACTCAACTATCTGTAGATACGGATGTATCTAGATGTGTTTTAGCTCTAGATACTACTGCCTCCATCCCAAAGCTTTGGGCTTATATTATTTTTAGAAAGTCAAACTATACCATGTTTGACTAAGCTTTTACCAAAAATCAGTAACATGCAAAATACAAAATTAATATTATTAAATAGATAATAAAATATATTTTCCTACGGTATCTACACAGTATTATATTTGTTGATAGAATGTTCTAAAATTTTGGTCAAACTTTGCTTGTTTTGATTTCTCAAAAATAAATAAGGCTTAAGCTTTTGGATGGTGGTAGTACATTCATATCTAGACAAAGCTGAGTTAACTAGTTTTTTGTCGGTCCATAGCTAGTGTTCACGCTGCAAAAGGCTAAGAGCATCCACTATATGCATCGGTCTATCTCATACGGTAATTCAATATCACTGCTCGAGGTCTGCCTTTTGTTTTGCTATTCATATGCGGATCGAAACTTTAGGGCCTTTACTCAAAAGGAAGATCAAAACTCGCGGCTGATCAGGCTGCCGGTATGTTGATGCCGCCCCCATCTTCTAAATGCCTCTACAAGCACAAGGCCACGCGCCAGTCGGGTGGTGATCTTTTAATGAATATGGTATATTTTCTTAATCCACAAAACATGCCTTGATTTTTCTCTGTTTATTGTCGTTTTTTTCTATGCTTGCCAAAAGTTTACAACAACAACAACAACCAAGCCTTTCAGTCCCAAACAAGTTGGGGTAGGCTAGAGTTGAAACCCATAAGATCTCGAAGCCAAAAGTTTAGAAACACCAAATTCGTTTGCTTACAATCATCATACGAGTAATGTTCATCTACTCCAGTTCCCTAACCCAACAAAAAATGATGTTAATTACGATTTTTAGATTAAAAGAGCACCATTAGGCGCTGTTAATTACGACTTTGAGATTAAAAGGTCATTTGCAATTGTTAATTACAATTTTGAGACAAATGGTTAGTAGAACCTCGATCTCTTCTGCTCTCCATTTATCCCAACCGAACAAAAATTTAACCATTCCATTCCTCTGAAATGGAACCATTCCATTCCATTCCACGCTGTTTCAGAACCGAACACACCCTTGCATTGTTGTGAACTGTTGTCCATACACGGCCATACCCTTCCACTTACATCCAGCACTATATGCATCAATCTGTCTCAGAGTCATTCAATATCACTGCTGAGATCTGTTCCCATTCTTATGCAGGCTGAAACTACTGCGCCTTTACTCAAGTGGATGCAAAATGAGGCTAATGAGGCTGCTGTGAGGACGATGGTGCCGGCACCATCTTCCGAAAACCTCTACAAGCACGAGGCCATGGGCCAGTGGGTGGTGACCTTTTAATGAATCTGGTATATTTTCTTAATCCACATACATGATTTCATTATTATCTCGTTTAATTACTCGTTGGCTTTGTCTAATGCTTACCAAAAGTTCAGAAACACTGCGTTTGCTTACAATCATCATACACTAATTTTTCACTTTTCAATCTGTCTCATCCAGTATATAAACTGTTGATTTCCATTGGCTTCTTTTGTAATCATTTGCATTGTTGTCAACTGTTCTCTATGCACAACCCTATTCTTCCACTTACACCCGCACTATTTGCATCAGTCTATCTCATAGATTTATTAAATATCAATGATGAGTTGTTGCTATTCATATGCAGGATGAAACTTCTGTGCCTCTACTCAAATGGATAAAAAATGATCCTGATGAGGCTGCTGTGAAGACGATGGTGCCGCCACCATCTTCTGAAAACCTCCTCAAGCACAAGGCCACGGGCCAGCTGGGTGGTACCCTTTTCAGTAAGCAGGTATATTTTCTTAATCCTACTACTGCAGAAAACCTCATAGCCGCCAGATCATTAGTGACGGGCAAAATTATGCTTGTCACTAGTTGTATGACCAGTGACTGGCATGTATAAGCCTGTCACTAGTATAAAACACTAGTGACAGGCGCATAAAATTGACTGTCACTAGACTTTTGTTCTTAAACTGGCCGGAAGCGAAAATAAACTAGTGACTGGCTTATAAGAAAGCATGTCACTGTCCATTTCGTGGAGAGCCCACGTAGCCCACCCGCTCATTCTCTTTCTGGGCCAGCCAAAAATATCACGGTGAAAACGTGGGGACTTGGCCAGACATCAGATCACCGCTGCCGCCCTCAAATCCCCAACCGCTGCCGCCCTACTCCGCGCCGGTCGCCCAGAGCCATCTCTAACGACGCCGCCACACTTCATCCCCAACCTCTGCTCCTCCCTGAATCCCCAACGCTGCGCCGCCCGTCCCTCCGACGCCGCCGCCCTTCATCCATAACCTCTGCTCCGCCCGGATTCCCCAACGCCTCGATTCGCAGCAGCTGCAGGTCGATTCGCAGCGGCTGCCACACGAGGGAGCGGCGCGGTGACGTGAAAAGGCGCCTGATTGCGACGGAGGGCTTCTGTCGGTGTCCTCCTCTTACAGTCGCGTGGGGATCAGGCCCCGGATTGGAGGTTTGGGTCCTTCCCCGCTTTCTCAGCTTGGTCCCTTGGTTTCTCACATGCGAATGCGAGGTGTGTGTTGAGGAGGGGGGTTCCTACTGCGGCGCGTGTATGGTAAGATGAACTCGTTCAGGAACGGATTTCTGTAGATGGTCGGCCCTCGTCATGGGGCTGCTTGCTTAGTTTCGCTATCTTGCATGCCTTGGTTAAACATCAGTGGTAGTGCACTGTTATGAATAGTGCATTATCAGGGATTGACGGTCAAGACGTCTAAGAGATTAGCTACTAGTGCCAGAGCCTCATTGTGGTTGTGGAGTACGTTCTGTAAAACATGATCCTCAATTCCTCATTGTGGCGGTTTACTAGTTACTAGTCAGTCCAAAATATTGTGATGGTATTATGATAAAACATAGGCTACATTTTGTAATTGTTGTTGAATCCATGGTAGCTAGCGCTGTTACGAATTTTTTTTTCTTTGGATATGCTGGCCAATCCATGGTAGCTAGCGCTGTTATGTTTCATGTATCCTGGCTGGTAAGAGATCATTTAGTTCAAGCTGGAAGTTGGACTATAGTCCTATTATTTTTAAAAACGAGGATTAATAAACATAAGCTTGTGAGTTGTAACTCAAATATCCGTGGTGTCCTTTGTCCAGTGGCAGACATATGTTTTTCTTCGTAGGATATTATGTGATGCATTGATGATTAATAAACCTACGCTTCTGAGTTGTACTTGCTGGATAGAATTTTTGTCGGTTAATCTTTCCAATTCAGACTGTGATCTAGGCACACATGTAAATTCAGTTGTTGTGTTGCAACCTTGTGCTCTTTTAGATAGTTGCCTCAACATTAATGACAGGAAATGTTAGAAGGCCTGAGTAAGATCACATTTTGACTAGAACATATTGATCATGTAAATTTTGACTGAGATTTTTTATGTAAAGTTTTGGCTGTTTAAAGTTTCTTACTGAATTAACATTCTAGAAGCTGAATAACACAAAATTTTGTAAAGCTCTGAACTCTGACTTATTTCACAAATGTTCTATCAGAAAAGTAGGATTAATGTCATGTTTGGCAGGCAGAACTGTTACTGTCTATGCAGTGTCATGTTTGACTAATTTTACCAAGTCAAAGTGTGATCTGGACACGTAAATGTTGCATGTATACAACTATCTTCTGTTTGTTACCTGGATCATGACTACTGGCTAGAACTCGAAGAAGCTTGCTAAGATCATAGAAGATATTAAGTATCTACTGTATCTGCATTTTTAACTCTGCTGGTTGCTTGAGCAGTGGGCTTTCTTGGACACCGACCACCATTCAGCGGTAGCCACAGGGGAAAAAGCAAAGAGGCAAGCAGGTACACCTCTACTTCAAGATTCTTTGTTCTCTAAATAGTATTGTTTTACTTCCCTTGAGAAAAAATCATCGTTATCTTGAACTATTGGAGGCTTTGAACTACTGTTATCACCAGAATTTGACCGAGTCAGAGGTGGGCCGCGATCAAGATGGACTTGAAGATTTATATATAGAAGAAATACGTGAATCGGCCTTACATGCAAAGTTTGGGCTAGTTTGCCCTTGTATCTGTAACATATTAGATTACGTATCGGTTAGGAGTTAGAGTTTTACCCGTGCACGGTTAGGTGCACGCCCGAATTAGAAAGTCCCTTGGACTATAAATATGTATCTAGGGTTTATGAAATAAACAACAACCAACGTTCAACACAAACAAATATCGGCGCATCGCCAACTCCTTCGTCTCGAGGGTTTCTCCGGTAAGCACCATGCTGCCTAGATCGCATCTTGCGATCTAGGCAGCACAAGCCTACCCACGTTGTTCATGCGTTGCTCGTGCTGAAGCCTTTTTGATGGCGAGCAACGTAGTTATCTTAGATGTGTTAGGGTTAGCATTGTTCTTCGTATCATATGTTGTCGTAGTGCAACCCTTATACATCTAGCCGCCCTTACACCTATCTTAGGTGTAGGGGCGGCACCCCGCTTGGTCATAGTTTAGTAGATCCGATCCGTTACGGTTGCTCCTTGTTCGTCAAGGATTAGTTTAATATCCGCAATAGTTAGGCCTTACAAAGGGTTGGAGGATCCAGCGGCGTGTAGGGTGTAGTTTGCTAGCCCTAGAGAGGATGTTCCGGGGATCAACCTCGTGTTGGTTTTTAGGCCCTGTCTAGGATCGGCTTACGATCACCGTGCGCGAGCGCGAGGCCCAATCGTGAGTAGGATGATCCGATTATGCGGTGAAAACCCTAAATCGTCGTAGATCGCTTTAGCTTTATCTTGATCAAGCAGGACCACCATATATTCGGACACCTTGTACGAATCATGGGTGGATCGGCTCTTTGAGCCGATTCACAGGATAACCTGAGAGCCGATCGAGGCTCGTATTTAACGTTTACGTGTGTGCCCTGCAGGAAACTAAGCGAGGCATCATCCAACACCTTCCTGACCAGGTATAGGTCAGGTGGCACGCCCTTGCGATAGCATCGGACGTGTGACCAGGAGGCTTTGCGGGCCGTCGCTCCGAGGGACTGGGGCCAGCCGCAGCCCTAGTTGTTCCCGGCTCTACTGTGTTGCCAGTCGCTGCCCGCCGGTGGGTTTCTGACGCCAACACATTCTGGCACGCCCGGTGGGACAATCTTCAACATCCACCGCATCGCCGTCTACATCCGAGATGGCGGAAAGCACTCCGGTCAAGTACGAGGATCTGCACGACGAGCTCAAGAAGAAGCATGACGAGATCAAGGCAGCCCTCGAAGCCGAACTCATCGGCTCTTTCCACAGAACCCGCTCCCATGGCGTCAGGTGGAAGGGGTTCTCACCTGAAGGCGCACTCGATGGAGTGGACCTGTCCGCCCCGTCAGAAGAACGCACCAGGTCGCTGCGTCAGGAGATCAACTACATGGTGGCTCATTCGCTGCACCGCCACTCTGAGAGCCTGGTGAACACTTTGGAGCGTGTCGCTCTGCGCGTGATCCAGGAAATCATGAGCCATCGGTATTCTCCGTCGGGGCCAGCTCTAGGGACTTACAAACAAGAGATGCCACTCCAGTCCCATCCACCGTTGCCGTTCGCATGGGCGGCACCGGAAGTGCCGAACTCATCGGCATACGTCGTCTACAAAATTGGTGGTGATCCTAGTGACTACCAATTCCTACCTGAGGCGCCCAAGGAGACCCCGCACGGATACGCGTGCGCATACGTACCAGACGGCGGCACACGGGCACTCTCGAACCGAGGCTGCGACAGCAGGGGCCTCTGGAACAGCAGGAGGAACGTCGGGAGCAGATCTTGAGAAGCAAACGTGGCTAGCTAAATACGCCACTCCGACAAACCTCCAGAGCCCAGCTCCTGCAGTTGGCTCAGAACTGGAAAAGCAAGCATGGCTGGTTAAGTATGCCACCCCGGCGAATCTTCGGGGTTCGACACCTTCAGCCATCACCGCGGATCAGATTTGTACAATTCGAAAGATCAGTTCGGCATGATGCCGAAAAGGAAGACGTTCGGCTACACCAAGCCGTACCCCAACGAGTACGAATTGATCCCGCTACCACCCAAATATCAGCTCCCGGACTTCACAAAGTTTAGTGGATCAGATGGTTCCAGCTCCATCGAGCATGTGAGCCGATATTTGGTACAGTTGGGCACGATCTCAGCATCAGACGAGTTGCGTGTGAGGTTCTTTGCACAGTCCCTCACAGGATCGGCTTTCGGGTGGTACACATCGCTGCCACCGAACTCCATCCGGACTTGGAAGCGGTTGGAAGAGCAGTTCCATGAGCGGTATCACTCGGAGGCTTCCGAGGCTGGCATTGCCGATCTAGCACAAGTACGACGAAGCGCGGGGAGACAGGTGTCGAGAATACATCCAGCGCTTCGGGACCGTGAGGAACCGATGCTATTCGGTTCACGTAAGTGAAAAAGAAGCGATCGAGTTGGCGGTGGTGGGTCTCTCATCATCGATCAAGGATGTGGCCTCCCAAGCAGATTACCCTTCATTGGCGCACATGGTGCGAAGGCTGTCGACATATGAACGGCGCCACCCGGATGTTTACCGGGACAAATTCAAGCGTGCGGTGGCCCCGGTCGAGCGCGACGAAGATGAAGGTGCTGCGGGAGATCGAGAGGTAGCGGTGGCTGAATGGACTCGAGCGGCGGGCCCGTGTCCTGCAAATGGGTGAAGCCACAAGGCCCTCCAAAAGGGTTCGACTTCGACGTGACCAAAGCTGAGCGGATTTTCGATCTCTTACTCACGGAGAAGCATATAAAGGTACCCGAAGGCCACAAGATTCCTACGGTGCAGGAGCTGAACGGAAAGCCATACCGCAAGTGGCATAACACGTTCACCCACACTACTAACGACCGCAGGGTGTGGCGTCAGCAGATCCAAATGGCGATAGAAAATGGACGGCTAATTTTCAACCAGTACGCCATGAAGGTCGACACACACCCCTTCCCCGCCGTTAACATGGTGGAGTATACTTACCATGGAGGGTGCCAGCCAGATTTCGCGTGCAATATCAACATGGCAGGGCTTGGGCACCACTCTGGTAAGGACGGGGATGAGGGCAGCTGCTCTCATGGCAAAGACACAGAGGAAGCCGCTCCACGCGATCAGCTCCGCCAAGACGGAAAGCGCTACGTCACAGAGGGAGAAGTGAAGAACATAAGATATCAACGACCTCTCTCTGATCACCTCCTCAACAAGTACGTGAGTCAGTATGACCAACGCCGGCGATACAGCGACGATGATGAAAAAGATCGTCTGGCTAGGGACGACAGGAGACGTCGTCGGCATGATCACGACGAGGAGCGATACGAGCGCCACGCCAAGGGAAAGTCGAGGGAGCAAGACGACGAGGATAGGCACTGGGACTGTCCCTTCTTCAGACACTGCTGGGATTCAGGAATGAGCCGATTGCCCACAATCGGCAATTTCCCAGAATGCAACCAGAAGAAGAAGGAGACAGCCAACGTGTCCGTGTTCAATCGCCTAGGGCCTCTCCCGCCACAAAGCAAACGTGCTGAGTCCCCTCGGTTAGAAGATCTCGAGGATTCAGAAGACGAGGGGAGGAAGAAGACAGGTACCACCGGCCAAGGTGGTGCCCTGATGGGCTCAGCCGTTCCCAAAAGCGCAGGGTTCAGCGATTGCGCGGCCTGGAGGAAGCCGAAAGGTTATACCTGCATACACTGAGGAAGGCACGACCTGATCTGGCTGCGAAAGTTCAACGAACCCTGGATGAAGAGGGTCGTCCACGGAAGATGGAGTGGCGCCCCAAGCAAAGGAAAGCCGATGATGAAACATCGGCTGGCACAAACATGGTGCTCGTCCTTCCGACGAAGCTTAGTGCTCCACGATTACACGATGCACTCGAGGTGGACGACAGCAAGCGCACCAACATGATAAAGTCAGAGATTGGGCTGGTTTTATCCACCAGCCTGACCGAGTAGCAAGAACAAACCAATGAGCAAGTATGGAGAGGCTGATCCTTGTGATCGGTCCCAAAAGTTTATGGAGGAACATTACAAAACCTTCATCGAGCAAGCAACGTGGAGGCCGATTCCAGCAATCGGCCAAAATTATCCTCACCATCCATTCTTCCTGGGTTCAGCATTTAATCCAACAGGGGATACCTGAAGAGCCGATACCATCAATTCTCTTGACAGAATCGGCTCGGGGGGCACCTAGGTGGATGAATGTTATCACCAGAATTTGACCGAGTCAGAGGTGGGCCGCGATCAAGATGGACTTGAAGATATATACATGGAAGAAATACGTGAATCGGCCTTTTATACCAAGTTAGGCTTAATTGCCCGTGTATCTGTAACATATTAGATCGCATCTTAGTCTAGAAGTTAGAATTTTACCCGTGCACGGTTTAGTGCACGCCCTCAATTAGAAAGTCCCCTGGACTATAAATATGTATCTAGGGTTTATGGAATAAACAACAACCAACGTTCAACACAAACAAATCTCGGCGCATCGCCAACTCCTTCGTCTCGAGGGTTTCTACCGGTAAGCACCATGTTGCCTAGATCGCATCTTGCGATCTAGGCAGCGTAATGCCTATCACGTTGTTCATGTGTTGCTCGTGCTGAAGCCTTTTTGATGGCGAGCAACGTAGTTATCTTAGACATGTTAGGGTTAGCATTGTTCTTCGTATAATATGCTATCGTAGTGCGACCCTTGCATGTCTAGCCGCCCTTACACCTATCTTAGGTGTAGGGGCGGCACCCCGCTTGATCATGGTTTAGTAGATCCGATCCGTTACGGTTGCTCCTTGCTCTGCAAGGATTAGTTTAATATCTGCAATAGTTAGGCCCTACAAAGGGTTGGAGGATCCAGCGGCGTGTAGGGTGAAGTTCGCTAGCCCTAGAAAGGATGTTCCGAGGATCAACCTCGTGTTGGATTTTAGGCCCTGTCTAGGATCGGCTTATGATCACCGTACGCGAGCGCGAGGCCCAATCATGAGTAGGATGATCCGATTATGCGGTGAAAACCCTAATCGTCGTAGATCTCATCAGCTTTATCTTGATCAAGCAGGACCACCATATATTCGGACACCTTGTTCGAATCATGGGTGGATCGGCTCTTTGAGCCGATTCACGGGATAACCCGAGAGCCGATCGAGGCTCGTATTTAATGTTTACGTGTGTGCCCTGCAGGAAACTAAGCGAGGCATCATCCAACACCTTCCCGACCAGGTATAGGTCAGGTGGCACGCCCTTGCGATAGCATCGGGTGTGTGACCGGAGGCTTTGCGGGCCGTCGCTCCGAGGGACCGGGGCCAGCCGCAGCCCTAGTTGTTCCCGGCTCTCTCGTGTTGCCCGTCGCTGCCCGCCGGTGGGTTTCTGACGTCAACACATTCTGGCACGCCCGGTGGGACTATCTTCAACATCCACCGCATCGCCATCTACATCCGAGATGGCGGAAAGCACTCCGGTCAAGTACGAGGATCTGCCTGATGAGCTCAAGAAGAAACATGACGAGAACAAGGTAGTCCTCGAGGCCGAACTCATCGGCTCCTTTAAAAAGACCCGTCTACCGATGCCAGGCGCATTGACAGCATCGGAAGTGCCGAGGTCACCGGCAAGCACCGTCGGCATGACAGAGAATATGTACCCTGGGAGGCCACAGCCAGGACACCTGTTCAACATCCATATGGTAGAACTTGGGTACCGCCCTGGTAAGGGTAGTGATGAGGGCAGCTGCTCTCATAGCAAGGATAAAAGGGGGGCTGGCCCACGTGATCGGCCCCGACACTGCTACGAGGTCCTGGTAATGATCAAGATGGAGGCCGATTCCAGCGATCGGACCGTGTTATCCGCGCCACCGGCTCTCCCAGTATTTGGCGTCGACCTCACAGGTGACGGAAAGTTAGGGTACGGGTTCACCTCGGCTGATGAGCTGGAGGAAGTCGACATCGGCCCTGGGGACATGCCGCGACCAACCTTTATCAGCAAGAAGTTGGATCCACAGCTCAGGAGTCAGATGATTGCTCTGTTGAAAGAATACCCAGATTGCTTCGCATGGGATTATACAGAGATGCCTGGTTTAGACAGGAGCATCATCGAACATCGACTCCCCCTTAAGAAAGGATTTCGGCCGTTCCAGCAACGAGCACGTCAGATGAGAGCCGAAATTCTGGAAGAGGTCAAGAAAGAAATCGAGAAGATGTTGGCCGCCGGGTTCATCAGGCCATGCAGGTATGCTGAGTGGATCTCCAGTATCGTGCCTGTAGAGAAGAAGGATGGCCGATGGCGTGTGGCCATCGATTTCGGAGATCTCAACAGAGCCACCCCCAAGGACGAATATCCGATGCCTGTGGCAGAGACACTGATCAATGCAGCTGCTGGCCACAAGGTGTTGAGCTTCATGGATGGCAACGCCGGCTACAATCAAATCTTCATGGCTCCAGAAGATATACACAAGACCACATTCATAGTACCAGGGGCGGTAGGCTTGTTTGAATATGTAGTAATGACCTTTGGATTGAAGAATGCTGGTGCAACGTACCAACGAGATATGAATTATATATTTCACGATTTGATCGGTAAGTTGGTGGAAATCTATATCGACGACGTCGTAGTCAAATCTGTCTCCATGGAGGGACACTTGGATGATTTACGGCGCGTCCTAGACCGAACTCGGAAGTTCGGACTAAGAAGGAACCCGAAGAAGTGTGCCTTCGGTGTGACGGCTGGTCAGTTCCTAGGTTTCCTGGTTCATGAACGGGGAATTGAAATCGGCCTGAAGAGTCAAGAGGCGGTGCGCACCATGCAGCCGCCCACCACGAAGAAGGAGCTCCAACGTCTCGTCGGCAAGATCAATTTCGTCCGACGATTCATCTCCAATCTGTCAGGACGAATCGAGCCATTCATGGCGCTGGTGAAGACCAAGTCTGACGACGAATTTCACTGGGGGGCAGAACAGCAGCAGGCGTTTGATGAAATTAAAAGGTATCTGACGACGCCGCCTGTGCTGGTTCCGCCCCGGCAAGACAAGCCGTTCTACATCTACTTATCAGTGGCTGACACGTCCATCGCCTCGGTGGTGGTGCAACTCTACGAAGGCGTCGAAAGGGTTGTTTTCTACCTCAGCAGAAGGATGCTGGACGCGGAAACAAGGTATCCTGAGGTCGAGAAACTGTGCCTCTGCCTGTTCTTTACCTGCACCAAGCTGCATCACATCCTGTTGACGGCAGAGATCTTCGTCATATGCAAGTCGGATGTTGTCAAGCACATGCTGTCGGCCCCTGTGTTGAAAGGCCGGCCGGGTAAGTGGATGTTTGCGTTGTCGAGTTCGATCTCCGGTATCAGCCTGCGAAAGCAGTCAAAGGGCAAGCGCTGGCCGATCTCATAGCTGAGCGAATCAGTACCAATATAGCGGCGCTATCTATACGTGCATGGGCTATGTTCTTCGACGGATCGGCTTGCGACGATGGTTGTGGCATCGGCATTCTGCTCGTGTCGCCTCGGGGGGGAGAGTACTCCTTCTCCATCAGACTATCTACCCCTTGCACCAACAACGTAGCAGAATATGAAGCGGTGCGCAAAGGGATGGAGTTGCTATTGGAAGCCGGGGCAGAGGCAGTAGAGCTTTTTGGAGACTCCAAGTTGGTGATCAACCAGCTCACGGACGAATATAAGTGCGAGAGTGAATCGCTTTTCCCGTATTGGATGGAATGCCGTGAGTTGATGGCACAGTTTCGGTACATCAACTTTAATTGGGTCCCAAGGTCCCGAACGTCGAGGCCAACAATCTCGCACGGATGGCGTCGAGGCTACATAGACATACCGACGGGTCAGAAGTTCGGGTACAATTCCCGGAACAGGATGACCGGAGAACCGATATCTTCAATTATTTGAAGGATTCGGCTCGGGGGCACCCAAAAGGATAAGATACAAGGCCATGAAATATGTCCTCATAGGAGATGACATGTTCTACAGGACGTTGGAAGGATTACTACTCAAATGCTTAGGGCCGACGGAGTCTAATCGACTCTTACATGAGGTACATGAAGGCGCCCGTGGGACTCACCAATCGGCCCTGAAGATGAAGTGGTTAATCCGACGATCGGGGTTTTATTGGCCTACCATGCTGGAAGACTGCTTCAACTACTACAAGGGGTGCCAAGCGTGTCAGATGTTCGGGAAGATCCAGATGGTACCCGCATCAGCAATGAACCCTATCATCAAACCTTGGCCATTTCGAGGTTGGGGCATGGATATGATCGGCAAGATACACCCTCCGTCAAGCAAGAACCACGAATGGATTCTGGCCATTACAGATTATTTCACCAAATGGGTGGAGGCCGTCCCCATGAAGAAAGTAAAATCGGAAGATGTGATCCAGTTTGTCAAAGAACATGTTATTCATAGGTTCGGGATTCCCCAAACCATCACGACCGATGGAGGTTCGGTCTTTGTCTCTAAGGAATTCAGAAAGTTCTGCGACGACATGGGGATCAAGCTAATCCGATCATCGCCATATTACGCCCAGGCCAACGGGCAAGCCGAAGCATCCAATCAAAGCTTGATCAAGCTAATTAAAAGGAAGATTGAGGAGAACCCCAGGGTATGGCATGAGACGTTGTCGAAGCTTTGTGGGCCTATCGCATGTCATGCCATGGAGCTATAAAGACTTCGCCGTACCAGCTTGTCTATGGACAGGAGGCCGTATTACCGTGGGAGATCACGGCCGGATCGAGACGTGTTACGTTTCAGAATGACCTGACACCTGAAGAATATGCAACTCTGATGAGTGACACTATTGAGGATGCAACAGAACTTAGACTTTGGTCGCTAGAGAAGATTAAAGAAAATAAAGCCAGGGTAGCTCGGGCGTACAATAAAAAGGTGAGACCAAAGGAGTTCCAGGTTGGCGATTTAGTATGGGAAGCCGTGTTGCCATTAGGAACCAGGGATAAAGCATACGGCAAATGGTCTCCTAATTGGCACGGTCCTTACAAAGTCATCCAAGTTCGAAGGGCAATGCCTATATGCTTGAACAATTGGATGGTGTGAAGTTCCCAGTGGCCGTCAACGGCCAACATCTCAAGAAGTATTTCCCAAGCATGTGGGAGGATAGGCAGTAAGATGTGGAGGCCGATTTTTAGATCGGCCAGTAAAAATTTAAATGGGTGGAGGCCGTCCCCATGAAGAAAGTAAAATCGGAAGATGTGATCCAGTTTGTCAAAGAACATGTTATTCATAGGTTCGAGATTCCCCAAACCATCACGACCGATGGAGGTTCGGTCTTTGTCTCTAAGGAATTCAGAAAGTTCTGCGACGACATGGGGATCAAGCTAATCCGATCATCGCCATATTACGCCCAGGCCAACGGGCAAGCCGAAGCATCCAATCAAAGCTTGATCAAGCTAATTAAAAGGAAGATTGAGGAGAACCCCAGGGTATGGCATGAGACGTTGTCAGAAGCTTTGTGGGCCTATCGCATGTCATGCCATGGAGCTATAAAGACTTCGCCGTACCGGCTTGTCTATGGACAGGGAGGCCGTATTACCGTGGGAGATCACGGCCGGATCGAGACGTGTTACGTTTCAGAATGACCCGACACCGAAGAATATGCAACTCTGATGAGTGACACTATTGAGGATGCAACAGAACTTAGACTTTGGTCGCTAGAGAAGATTAAAGAAAATAAAGCCAGGGTAGCTCGGGCGTACAATAAAAAGGTGAGACCAAAGGAGTTCCAGGTTGGCGATTTAGTATGGGAAGCCGTGTTGCCATTAGGAACCAGGGATAAAGCATACGGCAAATGGTCTCCTAATTGGCACGGTCCTTACAAAGTCATCCAAGTTCTGAAGGGCAATGCCTATATGCTTGAACAATTGGATGGTGTGAAGTTCCCAGTGGCCGTCAACGGCCAACATCTCAAGAAGTATTTCCCAAGCATGTGGGAGGATAGGCAGTAAGATGTGGAGGCCGATTTTTAGATCGGCCAGTAAAAATTTTTTTTAAAAAAAATCACAGCCGATGTACAGACATCGACTTGAGAAAACATGTGGAGACAACAGCCGATGCACAGGCATCGACTTCAGAATAGTAAAGCCGATGCATGGCCATCGACTCTAGCGGAACGAGCTCAATCCAGATCATAATATTTGGGGTAAGTCTCCTGGTGGTTTGTCGAGAGTTCAATCTGCACGTTCATGATGGTTCGGACGGGGCTAAACCTGCTGGGCTTGTTCGGGTAGGCAACGGTTTTTGCCTCGAGTTGCTTTTGTAAGTGCAGGCCGACGCCTTGTCATCGGCTCTTTGTACAACGATCTTGATTTGACGATCGGCAAAGTTGACAAGAAAGCAAGACTCATTGGGGGAGGAGCCGATTGCTCAGGGAGAGCAGGAACCAAGTACTACTACCACTCCCTAATATGAGGGCCGTTGCTGCCTTCGTCTCCCTCATTGTCGTCGTCGCTGACGCTGTCCTACCAGGCGCGGAGGTGCTTCATTGGTGGGTAACCTTCGAGGGAGTCATCATCGTCATCCTCTACGTTCCCCCAAGAAATCGTCAGAGTGAAGGTTTTTCCGATGACTGAGGAGTTGAGAAGATAAGGTGTCATGATAAAGGAACCTGCAACAATTCCGCTCTGCCATGGCATGTCCCGGCGAAAGAAAGCATAATGATTTTGGAAATGTCATTTCCAAAACCGGGGGGGCATGTGTTATCACCAGAATTTGACCGAGTCAGAGGTGGGCCGCGATCAAGATGGACTTGAAGATATATACATGGAAGAAATACGTGAATCGGCCTTTTATACCAAGTTAGGCTTAATTGCCCGTGTATCTGTAACATATTAGATCGCATCTTAGTCTAGAAGTTAGAATTTTACCCGTGCACGGTTTAGTGCACGCCCTCAATTAGAAAGTCCCCTGGACTATAAATATGTATCTAGGGTTTATGGAATAAACAACAACCAACGTTCAACACAAACAAATCTCGGCGCATCGCCAACTCCTTCGTCTCGAGGGTTTCTACCGGTAAGCACCATGCTGCCTAGATCGCATCTTGCGATCTAGGCAGCGTAATGCCTATCACGTTGTTCATGCGTTGCTCGTCGTTGAAGCCTTTTTGATGGCGAGCAACGTAGTTATCTTAGACATGTTAGGGTTAGCATTGTTCTTCGTATAATATGCTATCGTAGTGCGACCCTTGCATGTCTAGCCGCCCTTACACCTATCTTAGGTGTAGGGGCGGCACCCCGCTTGATCATGGTTTAGTAGATCCGATCCGTTACGGTTGCTCCTTGCTCTGCAAGGATTAGTTTAATATCTGCAATAGTTAGGCCCTACAAAGGGTTGGAGGATCCAGCGGCGTGTAGGGTGAAGTTCGCTAGCCCTAGAAAGGATGTTCCGAGGATCAACCTCGTGTTGGTTTTTAGGCCCTGTCTAGGATCGGCTTATGATCACCGTACGCGAGCGCGAGGCCCAATCGTGAGTAGGATGATCCGATTATGCGGTGAAAACCCTAATCGTCGTAGATCTCATCAGCTTTATCTTGATCAAGCAGTACCACCATATATTCGGACACCTTGTTCGAATCATGGGTGGATCGGCTCTTTGAGCCGATTCACGAGATAACCTCGAGAGCCGATCGAGGCTCGTATTTAATGTTTACGTGTGTGCCCTGCGAGAAACTAAGCGAGGCATCATCCAACACCTTCCCGACCGGGTATAGGTCAGGTGGCACGCCCTTGCGATAGCATCGGGTGTGTGACCAGGAGGCTTTGCGGGCCGTCGCTCTGAGGGACTGGGGCCAGCCGCAGCCCTAGTTGTTCCCGGCTCTACTGTGTTGCCCGTCGCTGCCCGCCGGTGGGTTTCTGACGTCAACAATGAAACACGAGGATATGCAGTAGGAATGTCTTGCAAGTGCCCAGCAGCCCAAGATATTCTTTGATGATGGGTATTGAGGTATGGGGGCCGATACATAAATCGGCCGTAAAAAATTCAAAATTTTTAAGCACGAGCCGATGCGACGGACATCGACTTAAGGATATAACTGTTATAATCAGAGGGTCAATGGAGCAGGAACTGGGCCACGAAGAGAGACTTTAATGGAAGAACTCCTCAATGGAGTGGTTTATTGGCTCAGATCCTCTCTTCGAGAACAATGCCGAGAGCAGCATGGATGTGCAGATCAGGCTAAGGGTGGGTTGCCTCAGATCCACCGAAGGAAAGGAGCCGATCTGGCCTGCAAAGACAAAGAGGCGGACTGAAAAAGCTCGGGGGGCAGCTCACCCTGAAGGTTCTCTGCTCTGGAGATCCGATTTTGTTGGGAATCGGCTGGCTCTGCATGATAGTTCTGTCAGACATGATCTAGCCCAGGTCCATTTGTCTGAATGGCATGCCCTTGTCTCTGTTTCGCCTTGAGCGAGACTCGGGGGCAGGCGGCTTGGTGGACGCTCTGTTTTTGAAAGCCGATTGGGTGGCCATCGGCTAGTCCTGCGCCGCGATTTTCGTCAAGGGTGGTGATCTGGCGGAACTCAAATTCATTGTTCGAAAGGATGAAGTATAGTTCATGAAGACTTGATGCGCTAACATCGGCTTTTTGAGTTTTGACCAAGATTACAGTCACCCTGTGGTCGAAGAAAGGGAGGGCGGATTATGAGAGACCGATGCGTTGCCATCGGCTCATTGAGAATCGGTTTAAAAGAAATCGGCAAAGTCAAATTGGGGAAACTTCTTCATTCATAAACAGGAGTTCTTACAAAGAAAGAGCCGATTGCTCAAAGAAGGAAGAACAAAAGAAGGGTCTATTGACCAATCTACTACTGCTAGGCCTACACTAGTAGATCCTAATCTATGGGCCATCGCTGCCCTCGTCGGCATCCTCGGAACTCTCATCGGCACTGCTGCCGGTGGGCTCCTCATCGCTACTCCCGTAGCCCTCTACGGGAGCTTCATCCCCGTCTTCATCGTCGGCTGCCTGTCGTCGTCCCACCACATGCGGAGGCGTTTCGCCGGCGGGTAGCCCTCGAGGGAGTCGTCGTCGTCGTCGTCTTCCTCTTCCTCTTCTTCAGAGGTGAGGCAGCCGTCCCAGGGGAACCGGTCGTCCTCGATTTCCGACTCCAGTTCCCCGTCGCCGAGGAACTGAAGATCTTCATCCCCGCTGGTCAAGGACTTGTCGTCCTCGGACCAGATGGAGGAGGCGTGGCTTTCCTCATCCCATTCTTCTGGGGCACGGATTTCCGGCGGCGTCTCGCGGGAGGAGGAGGACCCGTAGGAAAGCTCGGAGGAGGAGGAGGGGGAAGAAGACATGGTGGCACAGAGGGTTTTTTGGTGCTAACGCGAGGAGGACGAAGGAGGAGCAAGCTGTTTAGAACGGTTAAATAAAAGGGATATGAGGGAGATTCAATGCCACAGCAGTTTCCGAGGAGATGCTGCCCAACAGGAAAATTTTGCGGCCACGTGGAGAAGTGGAGGGGGCAAGGCATCATGATGAGGATTCTGCGGCGGTTTCTGCTCTGCCACGACATGACCCGACGAAAGAAAAGAATGATTTTGGAAATGTCATTTCCAAAACCAGGGGGGCATGTGTTATCACCAGAATTTGACCGAGTCAGAGGTGGGCCGCGATCAAGATGGACTTGAAGATATATGTATAGAAGAAATACGTGAATCGGCCTTACATGCAAAGTTTGGGCTAGTTTGCCTTGTATCTGTAACATATTAGATTACGTATCGGTTAGGAGTTAGAGTTTTACCCGTGCACGGTTAGGTGCACGCCCGAATTAGAAAGTCCCTTGGACTATAAATATGTATCTAGGGTTTATGAAATAAACAACAACCAACGTTCAACACAAACAAATCTCGGCACATCGCCAACTCCTTCGTCTCGAGGGTTTCTCCGGTAAGCACCATGCTGCCTAGATCGCATCTTGCGATCTAGGCAGCACAAGCCTACCCACGTTGTTCATGCGTTGCTCGTGCTGAAGCCTTTTTGATGGCGAGCAACGTAGTTATCTTAGATGTGTTAGGGTTAGCATTGTTCTTCGTATGATCGTATCATATGTTGTCGTAGTGCAACCCTTATACATCTAGCCGCCCTTACACCTATCTTAGGTGTAGGGGTGGCACCCCGCTTGGTCATAGTTTAGTAGATCCGATCCGTTACGGTTGCTCCCTGTTCGTCAAGGATTAGTTTAATATCCGCAATAGTTAGGCCTTACAAAGGGTTGGAGGATCCAACGGCGTGTAGGGTGTAGTTTGCTAGCCCTAGACAGGATGTTCCGGGGATCAACCTCGTGTTGGTTTTTAGGCCCCGTCTAGGATCGGCTTACGATCACCGTGCGCGAGCGCGAGGCCCAATCGTGAGTAGGATGATCCGATTATGCGGTGAAAACCCTAAATCGTCGTAGATCGCTTTAGCTTTATCTTGATCAGCAGGACCACCATATATTCGGACACCTTGTACGAATCATGGGTGGATCGGCTCTTTGAGCCGATTCACGAGATAACCCGAGAGCCGATCGAGGCTCGTATTTAACGTTTACTGTGTGCCCTGCAGAAACTAAGCGATGCATCATCCAACACCTTCCCGACCGGGTATAGGTCGGGTGGCACGCCCTTGCGATAGCATCGGACGTGTGACCAGGAGGCTTTGCGGGCCGTCGCTCTGAGGGACTGGGGCCAGCCGCAGCCCTAGTTGTTCCCGGCTCTACTGTGTTGCCAGTCGCTGTCCGCCGGTGGGTTTCTGACGCCAACAACTACTTGATTTTTCCCATGGATGTTGCTATTTGTTGGAATAATCTAGCTATCAGTTAGCTAGTGCCACAAATTCAGTTAGCGCAGACTTTGTCGATTTTCAGTTAGCGATTTTGAGGCACGCGTCCCTCGTTCGTGGACCTTTCTAAATAAGAGAGAAGAAAATAACAATACTTTATGCTCCACCGAAAGCCACTCCGTTTTCCCATGTTCTTCAGGATTCCAAAGCTAGTCTAGATGGTACAATCACGTGTCATCAAAGTTGTACAATAGGGCGTGACCTACTTGATAAGGTTTTAATGATGGATCTGCTCCTTTGTGTTGCTTACTTGGACTTGGCTAAGCTTTGATGTTCTTGTCCAATGTTTTTAGGCTTACAGTCATGCCAGCTCTGTTATTCAGTCTCTGGGAGAAGAAGACATAAATGTTAAGTTTTTGGTACAGTTAGATACACTGATCTGTTCGTTAGAGGCTCCAGTAATTTTTTTGTGTGCGTTTACAAGTAAATCCTCCTTTTCTGACTAATCTGTTCTAGCAACTGAATGTCTACTGTGTTTGTGCGTACGCCCACCTGGCCATGTCTTCTTTTTGGTCATAATGTTTCCCCAAAACCTTTTGCTCTTTCCTTGTGCTTTTACTGTTTTGCATTATTGACGTGAACATTTCAGGGCTATCTTGCGCTTGCTACCTTAGCAAGATCTGAACTAAATTAAGCACTAAGTAATGGCTGCAAATTATGGTACTAATTAACATGTGGTTTAATTTTTCAGGGCGGACGGTACTAACGTGATCTGTCTTCCACCAACAAATTCAAATCATTAAGACGTGGTAGGCTAAAGAATTTAGCGACACCTCCAGATTCATGCCGCTACCTCGTCGGTCGACAGTGCTCACTCATGGTGTGCCAGCAGCTGGAGCGCACGTTTTTAAAGATCAGCATTAATCCTTAGAGCTTGTGAATGTTCTGGTGCAAGTTAAATATCTTAGAAGTTCAGATTTTATGTAACTGATCTTCAACTTTGGCTTTGGGCGTCCGTTATAATACACATGCTCTACAATGTGCTTTCGTTAAATTTAATACGAGATTCTGCCTATTGGATGCTATTCTGCTTGGTATGAATGCTATACTGTTTTGTACTGCATATTCGTCGAAAACACAATTTTTTTAATACCGATATTCATACCAGTGACATGCACGATAATGGGCCAGTCATTAGAGAACCCAACATGGCTACGCCCTTTGATCATGCCAGTGACATGAATATTTTTTTGCCTGTCACTAGTGACACCTACCGGTGACAGGCAACTTGCCCTCACTAGTGACAGGCAGTGCTAGTGACACCATACTAGTGACAGACAGCTTGCCTGTCATCGATGAGCAAAAACTGCTTGTCACTAGTGAGTGTTTCTGCAGTAGTGGTTGCTTGACAGGGATATCTTTGTCATCTTCCTCCCTGAGTTCGATAAACCTTGGGTGATCCACTTAAGGGAAACTTGCTGCTGTTATACAAACCTCTGCTCTTGGAGGCCCAACACTGTCTACAAGAATAGAAACACCCGTAGGCATCACAGGGCCAGCAGGTTATTTTCATCCAGGATGGATATCATCGAGACCTCCGTTCAGACCATATATGCATGAGAAAAGAGCCCGATACAATCAGGAGGTCAGGTCACATGATGCAATTGATGTTCAAGGAAATTCATCGCCGAGTCGCGGTGCAGGTGGCAAGAACTATAATGGTGACGGCAAGCTTGTGTGGGTGAAGCATGTTGAACCCAAGCCAGTGCAAAATTTAGATGGTTTGATTGCAGCTAATGTTCTGAAAATTGATGAGCATCAGGGCGCCGAAGGTACTGTTAACGTTGATGGGGAACAGCTGCAGCAAACAAGGTCTGATGCTGGTGATGATTTGAAGGTTGGGGAAACGAAAATGGCTCACGATGGTAGTGGTATGCATCAGCGTCAAGAATCTGATCAGTTCAAAAAAGATGCAACGATTAAGTCTAACTTGCAAAACAGCAAAGAGAGTAGTAGTTATGCAGATGTGGTTTCACGTGATGGACCTAGAGCTGTTGCACGTACTGGACTTAAGCATGGACGTTTCAATACTATTGCATCCAAATGTAAAAGCCTGCGTGCTGATTTGGGGCCTGATATGCATGCACGTTCAGAAAGACATGTTGTACGTCTAGTACTAGGTCGGCTGGTGTATACGCGATGAGCCGCAGGACTTTTGAGACTGGTGGTCCGTCGGATCGGCGTAGGATTTCTCGGCAGCAGAGTTTGCACCAATGACACCAGTACATCAATACAGGCCGAGAAGATTTGAAAGCAGCAGGATCATGTCAGTTGCGCCGGGTACTAAACCAGGACTTCAGTGGTGTTCCGGAGGTCTTACACATACACAAAAACGACGGGTGCAGCGAGTGCGAACATTAGAGATCAGAGAAGGGATAGCTGAGAAGAAGCGCGATGAAATGTTCAACCGAGAAAGACCGATGGTATTTCCGAAGATGACTTGGAGAGAGAAGCGCCTCGCGGCGGAGGAAAATAAAAATACAGATGATACCGTTGATGGCCCAGATTTAGGAAGTAAAAATAATGAGATCACTAATGTGGATGGCACAGTTACTGATAATGATGTTAATATGGTGCCGCCTATGACGTGGCAAGAGCGCATTATAAATGACATAAAGCAAAACGGAGATAACACAAGTGGTAGCGAGAGCTCAGAAAATGATGAAGATATACCTACTGATATGGAGGTTAATATGGTGTTTGCGTTGCCCACTGAATTTGGTGCGCCCGAGGCTCAGGTTGCAGAACTTGTTCTTGATCCTAAGAATGCTACATTTGAGAAGCCAGAGAGGCCCGAGCATCACCTAAAGCCATTATTTATCAGGGGTCATATTGATGGTAAGCCTATTGGTCGCATGCTTGTTGATGGCGGTGCCGGTGTTAATATTATGCCATTTTCGGTCTTTTGTAAACTGAACCGAAAAGAGAGCGAGCTAATGAAGACCAACATGGGACTTAGCGGGGTTCTCAGGAGAATTATCAGAGGCTAAGGGTGTTATTTCTATGGAGCTCACAGTCGGAAGCAAAACATTGCCGACTGCGTTTTTTGTTGTTGATGTTAAAGGCCGGTATAATATTCTTTTGGGACGTGATTGGATTCATGCAAATTGCTGCATTCCCTCTACTTTACATCAGTGCTTAATTCAGTGGGTTGATGAAGATGTAGAGGTGATTGAGGCGGACAATTCAGCTTGTATTGCATTGACAGAGGCGCCGGTTGATTGGCAACACGGTGAGATGCGTTGTTTGACCGGTAGGGATTTATCGGACTATGATTATATTAATGTTGGTAAGGAGGGTTTTGTACCTATAAATGCACATCTGGCTAACATAGCTCGGTTTAATGATTTATCTATATAAATGATGAGCAAAGATGATAGTATTAAGTGGATGCAAAAATGCACCGAAGAGTATCGTTCCAGAAAGAATGATATGCATGAAACTATTGAAGATTTTGATGACATGGAGAAGCTTGAACAAGGATTCTCATCCGCTGATCCACTTGAAGAAATAGATATTGGTGATGGATGAATTCCAAGGCCGACATTTATCAACTAATATGGAAGCCGATCAGAAAATCAAGGGAAAATTGAATCGTTTGTTCCTTTACTTCGGCTAAAGAATGAGGCCGAATTTGCTTGGGGGGCAGAACAGCGGGAGGCTTTCAATAATATAAAGAGATATTTGTCAAGTCCTCCGGTATTGCGAGCGCCCAAGTCCGGTGTGCCGTTCAGATTATATATTGCTGCACAAGATACAGTGATCGGCGCGATGTTGGCGCAAGAAGATGGCAGGAAGGAGTACATCATTGCATATCTAAGTCGCCGTTTGCTTGACACCGAGACTTGGGAGAGGAATTGCCAAAAGCACTCAATGGAAGGTACTTGAAAATGTATTATCCTAGCATGTGGCAAGAGGCTTGAAGAGATCATGGCCGATACATTATCTCAGTATCGCCCTAAGAAAAATTCGGCCGATATGTGACTTCAAATATCGTCCTAAGAAAATTTAGCCGATGTGTTCTTTAGACATCGCCCTAAGCAGATATATGGCCGGTGACTTGATTTACATCGTCCTAAGGTACTGTGATATTATAGTATTTTTGATAAATATAATTGTACCAAAAACAGGGGGGCATGTGTTGAGTAATTTGGCTGCTAGGTTTTTATAAGCCAAATTAGCTTAAAGATGTGGAGATAAATGATTGATACTACATGAACTTGGATGTGCTTTTTAGCTCAAAATGCAGGGGCGTTGTTATGGTCCGGTACGGATACAACAATGGTGATCGGACAAAGTGAGCTATTTACCGGATCATGTGATGCACCAAGTACAAGATTGGAGCGTGGAGCATTTGCTGAGTTAGCTGCTACTGAGAAGGTTCTGATGGATTCAGAAGCGAAGTTAAAACGTGGATGCCTGAAGGAGTTGAGATACACATGCCAAGCTACCGAGGACAAGTCCTAGATGGATTCAGCCATCGTATATGTGAAGTGCACCAAGGTTTCCATATTTATTTAGATCGTACGTAGATACTAGACCATACCGAGGACAAGTCCTAGATGGATTCAGCCATCGTATATGTGAAGTGCACCAAGGTTTCCATATTTATTTAGATCGTACGTAGATACTAGACCATGCCGGTTCGGTTAGAGATAAAATTAGGAAGGCTTGTATGCCAAGAAAGATAGTTCCGTGTCCTACCGTACTTGCCATAGACCAGGCCGCCCAATATAAATATGAGCATACGGTCGATTGGAGAGCCCCCGACAATCGATCTATACACAATACAATCTACTTTTTTACGTACGTTTCCTTTCGTTGTTTTCTCTGCCGAGCTCTAGTACATATAGGGTTTAGCAAAATCTTTGCCGCTTTGCGCTGAAAAGCGGTCGTCCTCCTCTCCGAAATTGAGGCATCTTTGTTGATTTGCTCGAAAATCATCCGTTCATCGTCACAAAAGGACGACGGTTATCGTGTTGTTGCGCTGCAATTTTGCGTGGCAACAGTATACAAGTTCAAAAAAGTTAAAATCTCCAGTAACATACACAACAGTCTGCAGTGACAAGAACAACTTATTATTTAAAACTACACCAGGTGATTATAGATGGAAGATCGATCCACATATATTTTTTAGCAACTAATATTTTCTGTAAACATCCATACAACGTTGTGAAATCAACATGGAGGTGTTTCGATCCCCTCATTGTAGTCAATAACTAGACATCCTCTACCGTCCACATGGGATGTTCATTATATATAGTTCTATGATATACAGTTTGCACAAATCCATTTACCATCATACCAATGCTCTTAGTCTTTCATAAATCCGTGAAACTTCTATGCCAATTCTCGAGCTAAAGACCTGCAGTACAAAATGAGGGAATTGATGCAATTAATTGACCACATGTTGATTTCATGCAAAACTAGATAACATCTTTTTTTAAAATTACTCTACCAAGCAAAATGTAATTTTAAAGCACATCTAGATTAAATAAGAAACCTTCTGGCCGGTAGAATGGTAGGAAAAAGAAAGAAGCATATTAAAAATGTGCATGGCACGCTGTGTATCTAATGTCGTTTTTGAACATTCTGGCTTTCCTCACAGTTTTTTTCTTTTGATACATAGAGATGAATCTACTATTCAAACTCTCACGGACTTGTATCTATACTGTTAATTCTATATAATGTTCCGCTAGGAAATATTGGAAAATCCTTCAAATTAGTGTGGACACATATTTTCTGTTGGGCTACCCAAAATTATAAAAAAAACTAAAAGCGATTTTAACATGAAGATCATATGAATGGAAAATTAGCGTTTCTGAACATATATCCAACGATAAGATTTTAGACCCACATAAACCATTTTATTAGCCTAACTATTTGTCAAAATTCAATAATCCTTGCAATTCATAATAGGTGTCGCGGTCTTGTGCTATATTAATATAGCGGGGAGAAAGCCTATTTCGAGATTGAACTAAAACCAAGAACTAAAATCATGACACACGTCCATTCTTGAATCGTCGTGTTGCCTCACCTCCACCATCATTGACGAGGCCCCTTTCTCAGCTTGGAACTTAGATGACCCCGCCAAAACCTCTTAGGGCTTGTTTGGTTACGAAAATTCCGGCGGGTTCCCGGCCTTTTCCCGGGGAAATTTTGCCCCTAGTCCGGAGATGGGGAAAATAATCCCGGGGATTTGCTCCTGTTTCTGCTTAATCCCGGCCGGGAATATTTACCCCGGGAAATTTGGCCCGGACAGCCAAACAAGCCCTTAAGGCATCTATGGCCTGAGCTCCTCCTTTGCTGTAGGTCATCAACCCTTTCATTGAGCTTCTTGATGTACTTCGCCGCTTCGTCCAAGCTGCTTAACTGAGTCATTGTATCCTACGTACATACATTTATGTTAACAAATTATTTCAGAGAAAAGTAAATAATATTTTGGCTCACGTAAGAAGTGTTCTTTTTATGATAATGACACAGACACACACATAATAACCCTCCTGAAAACGAAAATTCTGTACCACGATATCATCTCAAGTGAAATCAGCTTGTTTTTTTTTTCCTCGAATCTGTTATGCACGACTAGATGGAAAATTTGGCAAGGTAATGAATTCTTTCAATCTTCCACGAAAATGTGTTAAGTAGATCAAGCTTGTGAACTAAGTATATATAGTCATTTTCATCACATGAAATATCATAATCAAAGGGAGCTAATAAGGTCTATTCGCGTTCAATATTGTTGGGACGTCTGGCTTTCCTCATCAATTAATGGGAACGTACGACCTTTCTCTTAAGCAAACTTACGTAAAAAAAACCTCAGAGAGGTAGTCATATTTTAGCCTTACGTCCAGGTGTGAATACTGATATTGAAGGAAAGTCAAGTTGAATTTGCTATCCTAGAAATTGTTTATCTCACCCCGATTTCATTTTTCTGTATGTTTTGAAAAAAATGGCGATTTATTACTTAAAAGGACTACATATTTCGAATTTACACACAAGTTTTCACGAATATCTAATGTCATGTTTGGAATTTGCAAGTTATGTGTTGGAAGTTTGCATGATCTAAACTGCGAGGTCTACAAATAAATGAAAGGCACGGTAATACAATTTCAGTAAGTGCATTAAGGAGATGGGGTTTCGTGCTTGTGTGAGTCTACAAGAATTATTTAGCAACTAATAAGAGTAAATTAAAGAGGGAAGCTAACGATATAAAAAATTAGTAAGATGCGCACACCTCTCTAAAAAATCAAGTACTATTTCGGCAGGTGACAGAATGAAGTCGGGCTAGGGGATAGCTAGCCAAAAGTGGACATCACGTTTTTGCACCTGAGAGTAGAGGGCGCGGCTAGCGGGCGGCCGCATGCCCAATTGTCAAACCGAGCGGCCGGCCCAAAAAGGAAAGTACCTGTCGGGTTGGCTGAAAAAGGAAAGCCACCTGGTCCACCACCTGCGTGCCGGTTGGCTCTTTCTGGCACGCACCAGATCCCGAAAAAACAGGGCGGGAGATCCTCCCTCCAATTCCCGCCCAAACCTAGCTCCCCCCAGATCCCAGATCCAATATAACGCCCCAACGCCCCAGATCTGTCGTAAAACAGAACGAAAAACCTACCAGCTCTTCGTCAACCTGCAGCTCCCAGCTCCGTTCAGGCCATTCGTCTGCCTCCAGCTCCCCATCTCCCTTCGTACCCTTCCAAGCTCCCTTCATCAAGCTCCCAAATCCCTTCGTCAACCTCCCAGCTCTCCATGTCTACGAACCAAGAACCAGGCATCTCCAGAGCAGGAAGATTTCCAGTGGGATCTTCAGATCAGGTAACAAAAACTGAACAGAAACCTTCAGAAATTGCCTATAGATCCTCCTATTCCTCTCCTGATAGCCTTCTTTTTCATCAAAGAGAAGCTATGGGACATACCTGCTAGTTGTCTGTGAAGTTTCTTGCCTATACAGTAGTAGGATTTTGCTCCTGCATCTAGATTGAAGTTTCCCATCTAGATTGGAAACTATCAGGCAACTTTTGTTCTTGTTAGCCATGCATAATATGTGCCCATGTAGTAACAGGCAAAAAATCTGGGCAGAATATGCAACTGGTAGCCAATTTGAAGCAAGTACTATGAGGAACTGCAAGCTGGTAATAATTCTAGGAAGAACAAGCAAAAAGGAAGCAACTTTGTTACCCATGCATGCAAATTCCTTGCCTAGTACAAGCAACAAGTAATGTTTCCCAGGCAACTTGTAAAAAATAGGGTGAAAATAGTAGAGTAAGCAACTTTTTAGCCTATGCATGCAACTTTCATGCATAAGAGAAGCAACAAAAAATGTTTCCCAGGCAACAAGTAATGTAGGATGACACAAAAGTAGAAGCGAGTAACTTTGTAAACCATGCATGGAAATTCAATGCTTAATAGAAGCAACAAGTAAATGTTTCCAGGCAACAAGTAATTTGCAGGTCTGCACTACGGCACATAGTAGAAAATAGAAGTAAGGATCCATCAACAGAAAATGGAACACATATTCAACAGTGGTCTTGACATCTAGAAAGAACTCCATGCTATGTACAAATCCACATATCTGCAAACTAGAGCGTGCACCTAGCCAAGAAAAGTGTACTCTGTTCTAGGTAAAAGTAGCAATTGATGTTAGAGGAAGTCATGATGTTGTCCTTTGCAATTCCTGTTGCACTTTATATCTTCTCTGTCAACGATGCCTATGTGTTTATAGAACAAGGTGTTAGTTCCAAGTCAAAAAATGTAGTTGTAAGAAGTAAATATTGCGGATGCAATACATAAGTAGTAAGGCATGAACATAAAAATTAGTATTATGTTGATAGCAACAAAAAAGTACTCACCTGTCATCATCATCATCTTCCCTACAAAACCCACCTGTTTTTTGCTACATGTTTGTGCATGTTAGTTGCTCTTGTTTGTGGTTGTTAGTTGCTTTGGTTGTGCATGTTAGTTGCTTCCATGCCCATGTTAGTTGCTTGTTTTCACTAACTATTTGCCTGAGTTACATTTTGTGTTGTTGTAATTGCTAAAAGGGTCATTTGTTTCTAGGTCCCTGGTACTCATGGAGTGGGTTTCCTTGATCTAAATGAGGTTCCTTTTGATATTAATGAGGAACCTCGGTATCTTACCTCCCAATTATTTTACACAAGCTGTTGGATGAGGCAATTGACGAGTCTCCACAGCCACCTGTGAACACTCACGCCCTGGTTGTTAATGTAGAACCTGCTGCAACAAATACATACACAGGTCCTTTTGTTGCTCCTACAGACACTACTTCAATTGCGCAAGATGGAAATGAGGATGAGGCTTCGTCCCAGCCAAATGACCCCCATGTTGGCATGCGCTATGATACGTTGGAAGGTGCTAAGGAGCACTACAATGCACATGCTGCAAGGAAAGGTTTCTCTGTGAAAGTAAATAGTAACAGGAGGTCTACAATCACCGGAGAAAAACAGAAACAGCAGTTCACTTGCAACAAATTCAGGAGACCAAGGAAAGATGATGGTGGGGCTGAGTTGCAGGTTGATGTGGGGCCAATTCCTGATTCTGTGTCTGAAGATGAGGCTGATATTGAAAATGCAGAGCTTGCTTCCGTTGTGGCTGATCTTGCTGCTCAAGGGCGAAAAGAAAAGGCGCCCAAGAAGCGTAAAAGAGAAAATATTGTGCACACGTTTTGCAAGGCCCAGATGGTTGTGAAGTTAATTGATGGAAGGTGGGAGGTTATCCACTTTGTGCCTGAGCATAACCATCCACTTATCCACAAACCATCGCTCACAAAGTATCTGAGGTCACACCAAGGCATGCCAAAGGAGGAAAAGGAATTTGTGAAGAATCTTCACAATACAAATTTGACAGGTGGTAAGTTTTTCAGTTTTGATACTGCAAATTTGTGTATGTTGCATGTGGAAAAAAATTTAGATGGTAAGAATCATTTGGAAAAGTAAAAAAAGAATGTGAAAGTAGTATTTGTAAAGTTAAATGAAAAGAATAACTAGTTGCATGTAATGGTTAGTAAGTTGCTGCAAAATGGTCATGAAGTTGCCTGTTCTATTAATTTACTTGCAGACACTTGAATTGGTACTAGCCTGGAATGGTTCTATGATTTCATGGATTGTTTAGGTAGTTGCCTGGTTTACTTGTCAAATTCCAGGATATGTTGTGCAAGTTGTCATTGAAAAAATGCATGTAAAAATAGTTTGGAAAGTAATGCTCGAAAAATGTGAGGCAAAAAATAGTTGTGGACTATAATACAACCAACTAACCATTTCCTACTTTGTTTTCAATAACGGGTAAAATGATGGAAATCATGTCGGAATTTTATGGTTCGAGTTGCTTGTGCCATACACAACCAAAACAATCACCAACTACTCGTGCAACTCCGACTAGAGAAGAAACAAAAGATGGGGATCCGGCTAAAGTTGTCAGCTACTTTGTAGAGCTTAAAGAAGAAAAGGATCCGGACTTTTATTTCCGGTTAAAATTGGACGACGAAGACAGGGTAGAAAACATTTTCTGGGTTGATGGTGCTGCCGGAAGGCATATGCGAGAGGCTTACCACGACTCGTGTCTCCTTTGATGCAACTTACTTGACAAATAAGTACGGTATGCCTTTTGCGCCATTCATTGGGATAAATAAACATGGGCAGTCCATCATGTCTGGGTTGTGGATTTGTTAAGCAAGAATTGGCAACAAGCTATGATTGGTTATTTGAGAGTTTCCTTATTGCCATGAACGGTCTTGCCCCGGACAATATTATCACAGACCAAGATGGTGCTATGGCGGTCTCGATTGGCAGATTATTCCCATCGTCTGTTCACCGTAATTGTCGCTGGCACATAATGCAGAACGCACAGTTGAAATGTGGCCCTACACTGGGCAGGAACCCTGGTTTAGCTGAAGATTTCAATGATTGCATCGATTTCAGCTTTTCACCAGAGGAGTTTGAGGCAAAATGGGCTCTGTTTGTAGGCAAGTGGCCAGTTGTTGGTGGTGCAAATTCTTACTTTACGACTCTCTATGCTAATCGTGCTAAGTGGGTACCATGCTACTTCAAGCACAGATTCTTCCCATTCCTGCAGTCCACGCAACGAAGTGAGGGCTTTAATGCCATTCTCAAACGCTATACGAACCCAAAAAAGTCTATACTACACTTTGTACAATAGTATGAGAAGTTGCAGACTCATGTACTTGTGAAAGAAGGGGGTAATGATTACAGGACGGATTGTTTGGAACTTCGTCCATGGTCACCATTCCCTGTTGAGGAACATGCTTTCAAAGTTTACTGCAGAGACATATATTTGAGGTTCCGGAACGAGTTTGAGCTGATTGGGAGGTACAATGTGTTACCATTTGGTTGCAACTTTTACAAGCTTGAGCCAAACAGGGGATGGTGCGCAAAATATGGTTCTAGGACCTACCTGGTAACCGCTAATAAGGAAGAAGGGACGTATTACTGTGAGTGCTCCAAGATGGACAGGGATGGTATACTTTGTTGCCACATCTTAAAGATCTTCACCCACCTTGGTGTTGATGAGATACCAGATAGGTATATCCTAAAAAGGTGGACTCAAGGTGCTTTGAGTGGTTATGTGCCAGCAGCGAGTCTGTTGAACGACCGGATGTTATGCCTCCAGAATCACAAGTGCAATTGCGGCACGCGAACCTCAATATGGGATTCACAAAACTTGCCCGCATTGCTAGTAGAACAGACGCAGCTACTGCCATTGTTA
Source organism: Lolium rigidum (assembly GCF_022539505.1). Classification (NCBI taxonomy): domain Eukaryota; kingdom Viridiplantae; phylum Streptophyta; class Magnoliopsida; order Poales; family Poaceae; genus Lolium; species Lolium rigidum. Next base: position 247,669,240 of record NC_061508.1, on the reverse strand, counting down.
ACAAACATTTGAGAGCTGCAGCAACAGAGATATCTCACTTGAACAAGTCGCTCAAGAAGAAGAAGCTCGTGTCGGCGGTCCCGTCCACTAGTGCACACGATCAGCCTACGAAACCTAGGGACCCGGCAAAAACAACGACTAAAGGGAGGACTAAGGAGCACCGTACGGTTTCAGCTCTTGAGTTGCATCCAAAGAAAAAAGTTCGAGTGTCACACTTGTGGTTCGTTCGAGCACAATTCTGCAACTTGCAAGCTTAGGTTTCTGTAGTACTGCAGAAACACAAGTCCTTTGTAGTTCTCCGTGAGCTTTATTTTTTTTTCTCTTTTAGTTGCCTACATTAGTTGTGACTTATTGAAAAATCAAAAGAAAAGTCTTGCCTCCCTTATTGTAGTCTAGTGTGCAACTCTGAAAATATGACAAAAATTCCTTGCTGTTATGTGTTGTGGCAACTTTTAGGTTAAAACGATGCAAAATGCAGTACTAGTGCAAGCAAATTGTGATGACAATGAAGCAACTATGATAACATTGATATCAGACATGTACTGGCGAGTATGAAAAAACTGAATTAGGAGATGAATTATAACATGTAAGTAGTAAAAATGATGCACTGATAACATTTATAAAAAAGTAGAAACCAATAAAAAGGAATTGATGTCTGCATACTTGTTCTTCAAATGTTTAGAATTTGCCTCCAGTTTCCTTTGTTATCTTCCGAAGTAACCCAAGCGTGCGTCGACAACTTCCTTATCTTTGGGATATCCTCGGCTTTATATTCCGGTGGCAATCTCCCTCCCCGGCCGTCCGCATTCATGAGCGTGCAAACCCCACAATCACGGCTGCAACACCATAAGACGCGACGAGAAAGAAAGAACAAGGAAAATAAAAAGGCAGTGAGTAAAAGACCATGGAATGTTAAACACAAAGTGGAAAAGAAAAAAGCATAAAAACATAGGTTATAAAACAAGTGGTATTGCTTACTTATTGGTTTGCTTTGGCACTGCTATTTCTTGCAACATGAAATCGTCTATTTTGATTTTAGACTTGTTGTAGTTCTCCTCCCATAGAATGGACAAAGTAGTGCGGATCTTCTTGTAAGATTCCCTTAGAGCTTTGTCATTGAATGTCCTCCATGAATCGAGCACTTGATACCTCTTGTCCCTCATGTTCACGAGTTAACAACCAATAGTGGTTAACGAGAGGTTCATTTTTTGTCTTCTTGTTTAGTGGTTCGCGAGACGGGTATCATGACCTGGTAGTTTGACATATATAATTACTTGTTTGGTCGAGCTTAAAATAAAAACAGAGCAAAAAATTTAGTAAAAAAAAGTTATTCATGAGAAGACATGGGCTGTGTTGCCTGTATTAGTTGTGAAGTTGCATGAATAGGAGCTGTAGTTGCCTATATTTGCCTTGAAGTTGCATGAAATTTAGTACAAAAGTTCTATTCATTCTATCTTAACACCAGAAGTACAAACATGTTTAAAAAATAAATTATTAGTTATGAGTTTGCATGAAAAAATAGCTACTGTATTTGCCTTGAATTGGTTCTAAATTACACGTAGTAGTAATAAAGGATGTTGGATGGGTATGGTTTGAAATTACTTATTGTTTGGAAGTATTTGCTATACAAAAGAAAAGAATGTTGCTCGTAAAATGTTTTTGTGTTGGTGATAAATAATACTTGGAGTCACTAAAGTAGTTGCTTCTTAAACAGTAGAGTGTTGCCTGGAATGGGATTGAAATTGCTTTGTATGTAAAGAAAGTTGCTTCTGAAGTTTTTTTTAGCATGAATTGCATGGTTAGCACCAACCATGAAAAAAATGCAAACAATAAAAAATTTAAAAAATACAGAGAAAAAGAAAGGAAGTTATACCATGTCTTTCTTATCTAAACGTCTTTCATAACTGAACAGCTCCTTCATTTCATGGCGGTTAAAGTCGAGGTTCTGCAACCAAGTCTTTGCAAACGAAACAAAAAAAAACAAAAAAATAGTAATCAGCATTTTCATCTCCAACACAAAAAAAGTTTCTCATACTGTACATGACTTGTACTTACTCCTATCCTCAGTGGCATGATGACCTTGTTAGATGATGGTTTCATGTTCTTTGTGATTGCCTGAATTCCCACTTCCATAACTGCACTATGTAGCCAACCACCTGGCTTCATTGAATTTGCGAGTTCCTTGGCCGTAATATGGTATCCACCAAAGTCCACGATATGAAGGCTGTAAAGAAATTGAAGGGAGAAAGACAACCCCAAAATAGATAAGTTGCAAATAAAAAAGTGTTTGCAACTAAGCATGCATCATTGATTCATGGAAGAAAACTAGTGCATGTTGTAGGTAGGAGAAAACCTTTTGTCATCTGAATTCTGTTGCCTAGTGCTTCTTCCTGCATACTGGATTATCATAGCATACGGTTTGTTCACTTCAGCTGAGCACCTTGGAACTGTTTGGTGCTATCAACATTGACAAAAGGAGATTTTTGCACGGTGGAAGCTTGATTATCCTCCTCCGGAATTGATGAGGAACTGTTGAGCTTCTGTACCACCCGATATTGATTCGAGTTGCAACATTCTCTCGCTTCTTTCATAGGTGTTTGAAAGCTGTTTGGAGATATTGAATTCGTTCGGTTCTTTGTTGCTCGTGCACGAGTCCGCGTGCTTGCTCGGCGAGCAATACAAACCCTCTCAATCTCTTCGGGATCAATTCCTTCCAAAGCATCATACTCTTCATCTGCGGGAGCACATGTTGCGGCATTTTGATTTTCGATCAAATCGAATTCCGAGGCCAAGATTGAATGTTGGCGCGTTGCAATACCCTTCCGAAGCTCACTTCCGGACCTGGTCCTCGGGAGTTTCATCTTATAATTGCTTTGTTCCTTCCCCTTTGTTTCGCAGATTTGCTGCGCTGCATATGCTTCGGGGCATGACCGGTGACGCGATGCTCTTGTTGATCAAGCCGTATACCTCATCCTGCGACAAAGACCCTCGAGGAGCTGTGTGTGGAGATGGCGGTGGGCATGTTTGACGTGTAGGAGGACTAAACCGCACCCTATTGCTGGGCACAAGCGGCACCTGTAGGGCTGGAGTTGCATGTTCCAAAGGGCTTGTTGCTGCAAGTGAACTGGTAGTTGCCTTGTTTGCAACACTTGTTGCATGATCAGTTGGTGAGGTACAAACAGGTCCAGGTGTTGTTGCCTCCCTGGCATCATGAGTTGCGCGGCATCTCAGTGTATTCCCCTGCATGGTGGTAGGAGTTGCCTGATGTGGTGGATGAGGCAGCTGGACTGACGAAGATCTTTGAAAGGCTCTTGGATTTGCAGTTGTCTCTGGCCTAGCTGTAGTTGCCTCAGTTCCAGCATTAGTTGCATGTATGCTGCTGGAAGTTGCAACAACTGTGACTGATGTTGCCTTCAGTCCGGCATTTGAATGTTCTCCCTGCAAACCTGCATGAACAGCTTCGATAGCCGACTTGTTTGTTGATGTTTTTCATGGCACTTGCATGTTTACCCAATGTGGGCTCATCATGTTGCTCATCTTGTGTCCTGTGACTAGGAGTTCGACCATGAAACTCCATGTATGCCCCCGGGCTACCTTGCATAGCATTGATGAAAGCCAATCCATCCTCATGTGCAGCATTGGGGGTTGAATGTTCTTTGGACACATTTTCTTTGATATTATGTGACCTTTCCTCAAGAACAACATGTTTTTCCGTTGGAGGGATGTCTCGCAAGCTTACTCTTTTTCTCAAATCCGCACAAGTCGAGCACCGATGCTTCCTCCATTGTTGCTTGTTGGCAAAACATCGGCATCATCTTTCTTTTTCCTCTTGTCACCCGTACCTGTACTGCCCTTTTTACTCCTGGTATTAAGATAGTACTGCGCAGTGGTCAAAGAATCGTCACTAGCTTCGTCATCATGCATATCGTCGTTTTGTCCCCCCTGACCGCCAGTTGCAGCATTGTTGCCTCCATCACCATCACTGTCATCATCTCCGTCATCACCTCCTTTACCATCAAATTCATCATCATCTCCCTGTTCCCCTTCCTCTTCCTCTTCATCTTCCTCTTCCTCTTCGTCATCGTCCCCATTCCCTTCACCCTCCTCCTCATCAGCGTCATCACGTTGTTCCCCATCATCCTCAGCGTCGGCTCGGTTGTCATCGTTGTTATCATTCTCACTGTCATCCTCGGTATCTTCTTCCCTGTTAACACGAAAAAGGGGAATCAAAAAACTATGCATAGATTATTTATTTTGGTAAAAGTTGCAGTTTGAACAGTTGTAGTTGCATGTAATGGCTATTAAAAAAATAGCCGGAAAATGGTCATGAAGTTGCCTGTGTTTATTAGTTTACTTGCAGACAAAAATAATTGCAGTGGAAAAATAAATTTGGGAAAGTTGCAGATAAATGCAGTTCTAGTTGCATGTACTGGTAAATTAATTGCTACAGATGGTAATGAAGTTGCCTGCTTTATACTTTTAGTTGCCTGTAATAGGAATTAAAATTGCATCTAAATGATCATGAAGTTGCTCGTTATAATGTTTCATGTTTTGCATTTGAGTTTTGATAATTACTTGCCTTCGTCATCGTCGCTATCATCATCATTCAATACCACGTTGTCAGCTTCATCGTCATCAGAATTTGCGGAGTCATCAGTATCATCTTGAAGTGCTGCCTCTTCTTCGTGACTCATACGCTGCCTCTTCGTTGGCCTCTGTGGTTTTTCCTTCGGTACTACATTGGCACGGGTAGTGCTTCCAGCAGCAATACGTTGCTCAAGATTGCCAATCCCCTGGACAAACTTCGCCATCGACTCTTCAAATTCAGAGCACAGACCATAAAGCAACGCAGAAATTTTCCTTTTCTTACGTAACAATTGAAATCAGTAAACAAATTCTTAACAATTATAAAGCTGTGGAAAAAGAATGATATAAAAACTATGCTATAACTAAGAAATAAGTATTGTTTTAGGTGCTCACACTTTGGTCGTAGTCTCGTGGCAGATTAGACGCAGTAAACTGTTCAGCCTTTAGCAATCCTCCAAAAAGACCACCCTGTTGAGTGTCCCTGTACTTCTCCTTCAGCTGGTTTTTAAATTCATAAAAGAAAATTGGAAAAAATGTATCAGTGTAAGGGCAATAGAAAAAGAAGACCGTGAACTTTCTAAGAAATGAAAAAGTTATCTTAGCAAAATTAAAAAGAAGTTTATGGTCTATTGCATACTTGTAATTTGCCGAAAACTCCAGGGCTAATCCTATCCTTCTTCTTCACCTTGCTAATTAATGAGCTGTCCCAGGCATCAACACGAGGATTGCAGTCACTTATAACCTCATCAACTTCTAGTGAATCAAGGTACAGCATCTGCTCATTAAAAAAAAAGGATGTGTGAGGGGGCAAAAGGAAGCATTGGAGAAACAAGAAACAGTAGCTATTTTTATGAGGTTATAAAGTGACTGCAAAATTCAAGGCAAATACAGTAGCTATTTTCATGCAAAATTCATAAAACAAAATATCTGAAATGAATAGCAACTTTGTACTAAATTTCATGCAACTTCACTACTAATATAGGCAACTACAGCTCCTATTCATGCAACTTCACTACTAATATAGGCAACAAAAAACATATATGAAATCTGGAAAAAATTGTTTTGGCTCACAAAACAGAATTGAATTACCTGAAAATCTTGTTGGCTCACAAAAACATCATAGATAGAAAAAAGCAAAACTACTACATGTGAGGCAACTTAAAAAACTGTATTTCTAAGCAAGTAAATATGGATTGAAGGCAACAAATTCATTGATAAAACCCAAAAAGAGCTCTTGGTGGATTATGCAATACATAGTTGGGAGGCAATTTATGACTTGAACAAGGCAACTAACAGCAGTACATGTGCAAAAAGTATGTACCAAAAAGCAACTGCAGAGATTAAAAACAGTGGAAAACATGAATTAACACACAGGCTGGTCATATCTCAAAAACTAGCAACTAAAAATGTTTGAATGTAAACAATAATTTTCCTCATATATGCTATTCTCTGTATTGTGTTCATCATAGGAAAAAAATACACTTACCACCAAATGAAATACGCAGCAGAAGCACGGACTTCTTATTTCCCAATGCGACTGAAAGCAACCCCGATCCGATCAGCAACAAATTGGCATATATTTGTCCGTGGAAGAAGCTTGATATTATTTACGGCAGGGTAGCAGCGTGGGCTAACTTTAAGGCCGGTAGTCGGCGCAAGGAAGCAATCAAAAGCAACAATAGCCCAAGCTCGGAGAAATCGATCATCGAAGCACCTTTCATATCTTTTATCATCTTACACCATGCGGTCTTTTCGGGAGCATTCGTTCCAGGAAAACCGTACTCCTCATTGATTGCTTTGATGATGTCCGTCTTCATCTCGTAGCAAACTTTGAGCCCGGAATTCGGTAGCCCCCAAACTCTTGAAACACTTTCGGCGTCAACCGGTATCTTCCCCCTGTTGGGTATCACTAACTCTGATTTCGCATGATCATAACACTTCATCACCCATTGGCTGAGATCAACGGGCATAGTGCATGCACCGATGTTGAGAAGACCACCTAAGTCCATCTTAAGTATGGCAATCCTTTGATCAGCATTAAGATCACCATTTAGAGCAAAGAAACGGGATGGTGATGCCCTGTTTCTTATTTCCTGCATAGCCAAGTTGCACAAGAAATAGAAAAAGAAAAAAGTTACTCCTAAAAGTCCCATCAACTCTTAAATTTACTGCATGTTACAAAAGAACCTACCAAGAACAGACAATTATACAAAAATGCTCTGTGTAAGAAAATGATGCATCGTGAGTACAGTAAACTTACATCTGCGCTATCCATTTTTTTCTTAACTTCCTTTTCTTTCTGTTTCGTTGCTGTCTTCTTCTGAGCTCCAGCATCCCCAGTCTTTTGTGGTACCACCTTGTTGGTGGTCTTCCTTTTTGGAGGATGCCCTCTACGACGTGCATGCCTTGTGTTTCATTGCAATATGACTGGTAGGCTGCATTGGGGAGTCAACACACATATAAACACATATAAAAGTTTGTAGGAGAAAAAAGGACCCAACCATTTAAGTGAATACAAATTACGGAAAAGCAAAAAAACAAAAGAGATTAAAAAAAGGAAACTAACTCGAACTTGCTTGGTGACACTGAAGAAGACCCAGCTACTTCGGACGGATCGAGTTCCTACCATTTTAGCACACCTATTTTGCTAAAAAAACAAATGATAAGTAGGTAACCTTATCAACATGAAAATTTACAAAAGAGGAAGAACTGAATCTACATAGCAACTTTACTAGCACTACAGGCAACAAACATAGCAAAGTTGAGCAATAACAACCCAAATAAAAGCAAACTATGCAAAACAAAAAAGATTCATTCTGCATATCAACTTTAATAGCACTAGAGGCAACAAAACATAGCACTAGAGCAACAAACATTTCAATAAAGACAACAAAAAAAACATAGCAGTACATGCAACAAAAAACATTTATAGTTGAGCAACAAACAAAAGTACAAAATTATAAAATCAAATACAACTCTTCATTCAGTCTATAAGAAAAACTCAAGTATAGGTCCTAGCCTTTATTTTCAATACACACCTGAATCAAAACTAAAGCAAATTCATAAGGTGTGATTGGTTTTAGACTTGAACCTAGGAAGACATAGCCTCATGTTTTCAATATGCATAAACAACCTAGATGGTGGTCTTCAACCCGAGCAACGAGAAAATAAAGATAAGTATGAAAATCAAAATGCTTGGCTCAAAAAAGTTAAATCCACCTAATCATCTCAAACTATGAACCTGCGTAGGTGTGACAAGCAACTATTGTATCAACATAGTCAACCAAAACAACAATATGAACCTGTAGATAACCATCTCAAACTATTGTAGCAAGTTTTCTACCACTACAGCCATCAAAACGGATCCGGATTAGCAACAAACAAAAATGGAACAAAAACAAAGTACATAAGCAATTTTTCTACCACTGCAAAACTGCATAACTGCATAAGCATGTTTTCTACCAGTGCATAAGCAAGTTTCCTACCACTACAGGCAACAAGCACACCTGTATTAGCAATAACAGTAATACAAAAAGCAACTACAACATCAACTTATCCAGAAAAAAACCTCAAAACTCCCTCGACCCCTCTCGCACGACCCAAACCCAACCTGCAATCACTTCGCAAGCTGAGCGGTTCAGAGTTCACACGCGCCGGCCGAAGCAGCCACGAGGAAATCTCGCCGCCCGGCGACATGAAGCTCCCGCTGTCGGCGGCCTCGCCGGACTCCGCGCCGGAGCTGGCCAAGCCGTAGCTGCCCACCACCTGGCTCATCCTGCACACGCTCTTCTGCGCCACATCCATGACCGTGGGCTTCCGCTTCTCCCGCCTCGTCGTCTTCCTCCTCTTCCTCCCCACCCCGCCACTCAACCCCGCCACACACCTCGTCTCGCTTGTCACCCCACCGCTCACGCTCGTCAGCTCCAACGCCACCGCCACCATCACCACCACCACAACCACATCCACCACCGTCACCACCACCACCACGGTCGCCGAGACCGAAAGCCTTCGCGCACAACCAGGTCCACCACGGCCCCGTCTTCGTCGGCCGCCACGCCATCGACGTCCGCAAGTGGCCCCACCCCGACCGCAGCGAGCTCCTCAAGGCCCACCACATCCTCGCCGCCGTCCAGACCGCGCAGCGCAGCAGCAGCCGCCGCGGGAACGGCCCGCCCAGGCCCGTCATCGCCATCACGCCCACCATCATCGCAAAAAATCAACGGGGAGGCGAGCACCCCCAACCTCTCCGCGCCACCTCGCCGCGCCACCTCGCAGCGGTCGACCTCACCTCGGCGCGGTCGACCTCAACCTAGAGTTCCGCGCCACCTCGCCGCGGGTAGAGGCCAACTACTACCAAAATCGCGGGTAGAGTGCTGCAGGGGAGGAGGAGTAATTACCGCGACACGGGAGTGCACGGCGGCGCGGCGGCGGAACACGTCCTCGGCGCTGATTGACTCGCCGGCCGAGATCCAGTCGCCCGTTGCGGAGCGCCACCCGCCTCCTCGCCGCGGCAGTAGCTCCCGAGGTCGGCGTCTCCGATCCAGTCGCCCCCGTTGCGGAGCGCCACCCCGCCGACCCCTACAGCCTCCGGCAACCACCAAAATCGCCGCGCAATCGCCGTCGGCGAGAGCCTCTCCGCCGCTGCCGAGAGAGGAGAATGGGGAAACTGCGGGATGCGGAGTGGAGAAGTGGGCACGATCCCCCAAATTCGAACAGCGGTGTAGTCTATTTTTCTCACGACGAAACCCAACCAACCCGAGTCACCGACATGTGGGACC
>NC_061508.1:247634297-247659775 GCF_022539505.1 Lolium rigidum | reverse complement strand
TATATACTTATCATTCCTGCATCGCAAATGAAATGTTACTTTCCAACTATGAATATGACTATGTAGCTGGCAATGGAACCATGGTATGTATTGATATGGTGGAGGTTCCATTGCATGGGTTATATCACCCTAGGATTAATTACCAATGCCGTCCAGTGATTCTAGCGCCGTACAAACCGCGTTGACCATGAGATCTATAATGGCTCTGGGGAAGCCAGCCGTATCTTTTCCCTTCTGCACGCCAACGGATTGGTAGAGCTGGCGGGGTGTTAGAGGCACTGCCGCAATAGGTTGGGATAGCCTTTTAAATCCCCATCCATTAGTGATGATAAGCTCTACGATCTATGATGGATTGTCCGGAGTACACCGTGAGTAAAGCCGTATTATCGGAAGAAGTCTACTGGGGTGTAGGGTCGGACAAAAGGGTGGGTTTGCGGTCGCGGAGAAGGTGGTGTGGGCTTGGATTTTCATACCCGGCCTCACACCAAAGGAAGTGTGAACGGGGGCAAGTCCCTGCGGATGGCAAAAGGGGTGGAATCTCTTGTGGGAAAAGTAACGCACCTCTGCAGAGTGTATCAAATTGTGGCTGTCACTCCTTGTTCCGGGAAGGGAACTGTGAACGCGGCAGGAAAGGAACTCCATGAAGTTCTAGTCAACCTGTGAAGACTGACGGGCATAGTTTTCATAATAAAAACAACCTTTTGAAGAAATGATTATGAAACATGCATTGACCTGCGATTTCCTGATCAATGGTCGTAGCTAGTGCATCAAACACCTTTTACTCTTTTAGAACTTGTTGAGTACCTATGTACTCACTTTCTTTCGACACCCTTGCTAGACTGTGATCCGGAAGTGGAGGCCATCAACGATGGAGCACCGGAAGGAAGCTACGAGCTGGTCTACGAGGAACATGATCTTACCGGCGGAGTTGAAGCAGTAGACTATGGGATAGTCTACGGACCCGATGACACGGAGGTGGAGGAGTAGTGATGAACCCTAGCATCATAGAGCCGAGCAACGTAGAACTTACCTAAATAAGTTGTTGAGCTCTCCTTTATATATGGTTATAAGTTGTAATCGTACTTAAGTAGTATCTTAGGGTGTTCTCATAGGACCTGTGAGAATACCAACTTGTTAAGACAATGTGTGTAATAATATATGGAGTGTTATGACCTGCAATGTTTCTGTTGTACCACTCTGAGGGATATGGCAATTTGTGAAGAAGTCCCTTCACAAAGATCATATCAACGACTTGTATACTACAACATTCAGTGGTATGCTGGGTCACCGCAGTCCTCCTCCCGAGTTCTGTCCACTCCACGACGCCTTGTTCGGACACTCAGGCTTCATGTGCCCTTCTTGCCCACAACCATAGCATATGATCATGGGTTTCTGACATTCCTTCTGAATGTGTCCTTTCTGCCAACAGTTATGGCAGATTATCTGGGCATTTGGATTCGGACCTCCACGGTTGTATTGATTACCGGTCGGTCGGAATCGGGGTTTGAAACTCATGTCTAGGGTTTGTTTAGTTATTGGATACTTCCTTGGCTCGGTACGAGCCCTCTTCCTCCTCTCCTCCTGGACCTGCCTGTAGTCATCCTCGAAAGTGACTGCCACATCAATCAGTTCCTGGAACTCTGCAGTCCGTGCTAACCGTAGTTGCATCTTCATGTAGGGATTCATTCCCTTCATGAACCTCTTCTTCCTCTTGTCATCGGAGTTTACTTCCTCTGGTGCATACCTCAACAGACTATTGAACTCCCGAACATACTTCATGATCGGTGAGGTGTTCTGTTGTAGCTCCTCAAACTCTCTTTACTTCAATTCCACCATGCTTTCTGGAACATGTGCATCTCGGAACTTCTTCTTAAACTCCTCCCAAGTGAACACCCTTTCTAGTGGATGTACAGCAACGACATTCTCCCACCAAGATGTTGCTGGTCCTGATAAAAGATAGGTAGCATACCTTATCTTTTCTTCATCGTTACATCCCACTATCCTCAACTTCCTCTCTGTGTCCATTAACCAATCTTCTGCATCCATGGGTTCTGGTGCTAATGCAAAAGGTAACGGTCTTGCATTCTGGAAGTCTGATAATGTTACGCCTCTGCCTTCGTTACCCTTATCATTGATGACCTGAGCAAAGAAGTCTTGCATGTTCTTGTTCTGACTCTCCTGGTACCTTCTACGATCTTCTTCTACAGCTCTCATGTATTGCTGGAAGTCTGGGTGCATCATAGGATGTGGTGGTGGTGGCATGTCTCCCATTTTGGCTGCTACCTCAGCTTGTTCCTTTTCTTTCGCATCCCGATATCTTCGAGCTTCCTCATTCTCAACTAACGACATGACCCCCTAGTCCTGTAACAAAGAGCGATACTCATAATTACACCCTGCGAATATTTTCTGAGCTCAACTCAATGCCCAGAACTAGTCACATAATGAAATCAAGAAGCAAATCCAAAACAAACATATATTATGTATATACATTGTATAGAACATAATATTACAAACATTATATTACATGTGGCATATATAACAACTTATTATGGCTCTAAGCTCAAGCCAACGGGAATTTAAAATACGTTCGACTATAACACCATATATATTACATTATTCCATGCATAAACACTACTCCTCGTCTTCTTCATTGGTCTTCGTGTACATACCAGGAATCCACCTGGTATAATGGCTAGTCTTCCGAACACCGTTCGGAACAAAGGTCCTTCCTGTCAGAATATAATCTGAATCGGACGAAGTGCCGAGACAGAGATCGGTCATGCCAAAATAGCTGGAAAGTGACTCATATGTATCTTCAGTAGAATACACACCTCCCTCCTCCACCGTCGGATCTGCCATCCACGAAGTATTTCTACCAACCTGCCCCCTCATCATCTTCTTCTTCTTCTTCTTCTTCTTCTTCTTCTTCTTCTTCTTCTTCTTCTTCTTAACTCCACAACTCTCACCTATCTCAAAGTGAGATTTGACTGGTCCTTCCATCTCCGAGTCAATCACGATGGGGTTCGTGTCCCTTTCACCAAGCCCATAGTGACGGGTACGATGCTGGCTAACCTCGCCTCCTTCTTCTTTCGTGTCACACGGAATAGGTTCACTTTTATCCCCAAAGGGTTCTCCGAAATGCCAACCAGTCGAATTCTCGACTGGTGACTCTGGATTGGCTGGGTTTCTTGAATCATCTCCCATATACCCTATGATAACGCGTGAAGCACACGCCCGTTGGGAACCCCAGAGGAAGGTGTGATGCGTACAGCAGCAAGTTTTCCCTCAGTAAGAAACCAAGGTTATCGAACCAGTAGGAGATGAAGGCCACGTGAAGGTTGTTGGTGGAGGAGTGTAGTGCGGCGCAACACCGGGGATTCCGACGCCAACGTGGAACCTGCACAACACAATCAAAATACTTTGCCCCAACTTAACGGTGAGGTTGTCAATCTCATCGGCTTGCTCGTAAACAAAGGATTAAACGTATGGTGTGGAGAATGATGTTGCTTGCAAAGAACAACGAGAGAACAATGATTGCGATAGATTGTATTTCGAGATGTAAAAGAATGGACTGGGGTCCACAGTTCACTAGTGGTGTCTCTCCAATAAGATAAATAGCATGTTGGGTGAACAAATTACAGTTGAGCAATTGATAAATAGAGAGGGCATAACAATGCACATACATATCGTGATGACTAATATGAGATTTAGTTAGGGCATTACGACAAAGAACATAGACCGCTATCCACCATGCGTCTATGCCTAAAAAGTCCACCTTCGGGTTAGCATCCGCACCCCTTCCAGTATTAAGTTGCAAACAACAGACAATTGCATTAAGTATTGTGCGTAATGTAATCAACACAAATATCCTTAGACAAAGCATTCATGTTTTATCCCTAGTGGCAACAGCACATCCATAACCTTAGAACTTTTTGTCACTGTCCCAGATTCAATGGAGGCATGAACCCACTATCGAGCATAAATACTCCCTCTTGGAGCCACAAGTATCAACTTGGCCAGAGCCTCTACTAGCAACGGAGAGCATGCAAGATCATAAACAACACATATATGATAGATCAATAATCAACTTGACATAGTATTCCATATTCATCGGATCCCAACAAACACAACATGTAGCATTACAAATAGACGATCTTGATCATGTTAGGCAGCTCACAAGATCTAAACATGATAGCACAAGAGGAGAAGACAACCATCTAGCTACTGCTATGGACCCATAGTCCAAGGATGAACTACTCACGCATCGGTCCGGAGGCGGGCATGGTGATGTAGAGCCCTCCGGTGATGATTCCCCTCTCCGGCAGGGTGCCGGAGGCGATCTTCAGAATCCCCCGAGATGGGATTGACGGCGGCGGCGTCTCAGTAACTTTTCTCGTATCGTGGCTCTCAGTACTAGGGTTTTCGCGACGGAGAGAATAAATAGGCGAAGGGGCAGAGTCGGGGGGGCGGCCGAGGGGCCCACCCCATAGGCCGGTGCGGCCAGGGGCCCACCGCGCCGCCTTGTGGGGTGGCCGCCTCGCGTCCCCTCTTCGTCTCCTCTTCGGACTTTTGAAAGGCTCCGTGGAAAATAAGACCGTGGGCTTTTGTTTCGTCCAATTTCGAGAATATTTCCTGTGTAAGATTTGTGAAACCAAAAACAGCAGAAAACAGGAACTGGCACTCCGGCATCTTGTTAATAGGTTAGTGCCGGAAAATGCATCAAAATGATATAAAGTGTATATAAAACATGTGAGTATTGTCATAAAACTAGCATGGAACATAAGAAATTATAGATACGTTTGAGACGTATCAAGCATCCCCAAGCCTAGTTCCTACTCGCCCTCGAGTAGGTAAACGATAACAAGGATAATTTCTGAAGTGACATGCTACCATCATAATCTTGATTAATACTATAGTAAAGCATATGAGATGAATGAAGTGATTGAAAGCAATGGTAAAGATAATGACTAAACAACTGAATCATATAGCAAAGACTTTTCATGAATAGTACTTTCAAGACAAGCATCAATAAGTCTTGCGTAAGAGTTAACTCATAAAGCAATAGATTCTTAATAGAAGGTTTTGAAGCAACACAAAGGAAGATATAAGTTTCAGCAGTTGCTTTCAACTTCAACATGTATATCTCATGGATAATTGTCAACACAAAGTAATATGATGAATGCAAATAAGCAAGTATGTAAGAATCAATGCACACAGTTGACACAAGTGTTTGCTTCTAAGATAGAAACAAGTAGGTGAACTGACTCAACATAAAGTAAAAGAAAGGCCCTTCGCAGAGGGAAGCAGGGATTACTTATGTGCTAGACCTTTTTATTTTGAAAACATGGAAACAATTTTTTCAACGGTAGTAATAATTCATATGTGTTATGCATAAAACATCCTATAAGTTGCAAGCCTCATGCATCGAATACCAATAGTGCTCGCACATTATCCTAATTAGCTCGGATTTCCATGGATTATCATTGCATTACATATGTTTCAACCAAGTGTCACAAAGGGGTACCTCTATGTCACCTGTACAAAGGTCCAAGGAGATAGATCGCATTTGATTTCTCGATTTTGATAGATCTCAACTTAAGGACATCCATACCGGGACAACATAGAAAACAGATAATGGACTCCTCTTTAATGCTTAAGCATTCAACAACAAATAATATTCTCATAAGAGATTGAGGATTAATGTCCAAGCTGAAACTTCCACCATGATACATGGCTTTGGTTGGCGGCCCAATGTTCTTCTCTAACAATATGCATACTCAAACCATTTAATCATGATAAATCACCCTTACTTCAGACAAGACGAACATGCATAACAACTCACATGATATTCAACAAAGGTGTAACAGTTGATGGCGTCTCCAGAAACATGGTTACCGCTCAACAAGCAACTTACAAGAAATAAGATACATAAGCAGCATATTCAATACCACAATAGTTTTTAAACTATTTTCCCATGAGCTATGTATTGCAAAGACAAGGAATGAAATTTTAAAGGTAGCACGCAAGCATTTTACTTGGAATGGCAGAAAAATACCACATAGTAGGTAGTTATGGTGGACACAAATGGCATAAGTTTTGGCTCAAGGTTTTGGATGCACGAGAAGCATTCCCTCTCAGTACAAGGCTTTGGCTAGCAAGGTTGTTTGAAGCAAACACAAGTATGAACCGGTACAACAAAACTTACATAAGAACATATTGCAAGCATTATAAGACTCTACAATGTCTCCTTGTTGTTCAAACACTTTTACCAGAAAATATCTAGACTTTTAGAGAGACCAATCATGCAAACCAAATTTCAACAAGCTCTACGGTAGTTCTTCATTAATAGGTTCAAACTACATGATGCAAGAGCTTAATCATGATCTATTTGAGAGCTCAAAACAATTGCCAAGTATCAAATTATTCAAGACCATATACCAATTACACATGAAGCATTTTCTGTTTCCAACCAAATAGCAACGAACGAAGCGGTTTTCAACCTTCGCCATGAACATTAAAAGTAGAACTAAGAACACCAGTGTTCATATGAAACAGCGGAGCGTGTCTTTCTCCCACACAAGGAATTCTAGGATCCGAATTTATTCAAACATAAACAAAAATAAAAACATACAGACGCTCCAAGTAAAGCACATAAGATGTGACGGAATAAAAATATAGTTTCACTAGAGGTGACCTGATAAGTTGTCGATGAAGAAGGGGATGCCTTGGGCATCCCCAAGCTTAGATGCTTGAGTCTTCTTGAAATATGCAGGGATGAACCACGGGGACATCCCCAATCTTAGACTTTTCACTCTTCTTGATCATATTATATCATCCTCCTCTCTTGACCCTTGAAAACTTCCTCCACACCAAACTCAAAACAAACTCATTAGACGGTTAGTGCATAATCAAAAATTCACATGTTCAGAGAGGACACAATCATTCCTAACACTTCGGACATTACCCAAAGCTACTGAAAGTTAATGGAGACAAAGAAATCCATTCAACACGAGTAAAGGAGGCAATGTGAAATAAAAGGCAGAATCTGTCAAAACAGAATAGTCCGTAAATACGCATTTTTAAGAGGCACTTAACATGCTCATATGAAGAATCTCAAATTGAATTAAAGTTGCGTACATATCCGAGGATTACTCATGATTTTTCGCAGCATTTTACTGAGTTTCCTACAGAGAGATCTACTCAAATTCGTGACGGCTAGAAATCTGTTTCTGCGCAGGAATCCAAATCTAGTATCAACCTTACTATCAAAGACTTTACTTGGCACAAAAATGCAATAAAGTAAAGATAAGGAGAGGTTGCTACAGTAGTAACAACTTCCAAGAAACAAATATAAAACAAAAATTGCAGAAATAAAATAATGGGTTGTCTCCCATAAGCGCTTTTCTTTAACGCCTTTCAGCTAGGCGCAGAAAGTGCAAATCAAGTAACATCAAGAGAAGAAGCATTAACATTATTACCAGGGGCTTTGCGTCTACCCTTCTTACTCTTATTCTTGCTCTTTGGTTTAGGAAATATATGACCGCATCTGGGTGTAGAGGAAAAATTTGGAGTGCCTTTCCCCACATCTATGGTTGCTCCCAAGAGTTTCAGCAGGGATCTTCCAAGTGTGATTTGTCCTGTCCCTACACATTCAATAACGAGATAATCAGTGGATACCGTTCTTCCAAGAACGGTTGTGAACACACCTTCAGCTATTCCCTTAGGAATTATAACAGAGTTATCAGTAAGAATTATTCCTTCTCCTCCTTCAGTAAGTCCCCAAAGTGTCAAAGATTTGTAAATACTTTTAGGCATAAGGCAAAACTCAGACATAATATCACAACGGGCATAAAAAGTTTCACCACCAATATTAACTTTAATAGTAGGGTCCCACATTGAAGGTTCAGAGTTAACTGGAACATAATCAAAATGCTCACGAATCCGACTATACCCTTCTTTTAAGCAAGATATATTTGTCTCAAGAGTGTTTAATCTATTATAAATACTAACAAGAGATGAATCAAAATTATTAGCTGAGCTAGATGATGCAACCAATTTTTTTATGGCATTAAAAGCTTGATCCCCATCGCAATGAAGGAAATCTCCTCCCACTACAGCATCCAAGGCATATCTATAGCGAAGAATAAGCCCAAAATAAAAGTTACTAAGAAGCGAGGCTTAGAGTCATTTTAGGTTCAGTTTTACCATAAGAATCAAAAATTCTAGACCAAGCTTCCTTAAAACTCTCCTCATCCCCTTGTTTAAAAGTAAAGATCAATTCCTCAGGTGACAGAGTAACAAGTACAGGACTAGACATGATAACAAATTAAATGCAAGTAACTAATTTTTGTTTTTTTGATATAAAGAAAGCAAACAAAAAAGAAAATAAAATAAAGTAAAGCAAGACAATAAACAAATTAAAGAGATTGGATGTGAGAGACTCCCCTTGCAGCGTGTCTTGATCTCCCCGGCACGGCGCCGGAAAAAGAGCTTGATAGCGCGTGATGCACACGTCCGTTGGGAACCCCAAGAGGAAGGTGTGATGCGCACAAGCAGTAAGTTTTCCCTCGGAAAGAAACCAAGGTTATCGAACCGGTAGGAGATGAAGGCCACGTGAAGGTTGTTGGTGGAGGAGTGTAGTGCGGCGCAACACACGGGGATTCCGGCGCCAACGTGGAACCTGCACAACACAATCAAAATACTTTGCCCCAACTTAACGATCGAGGTTGTCAATCTCACCAGCTTACTTGTAAACAAAGGATTAAACGTATGGTGTGGAGAATGATGTTTGTTTGCGAAGAACAACGAGAGAACAATAGATTGCAGTAGATTGTATTTCAGATGTAAAATAATGGACCGGGGTCCACAGTTCACTAGTGGTGTCTCTCCAATAAGATAAATAGCATGTTGGGTGAACAAATTACGGTTGGGCAATTGACAAATAGAGAGGCATAACAATGCACATACATATCATGATGACTACTATGAGATTTACTTAGGGCATTACGACAAAGAACATAGACCGCTATCCAGCATGCATCTATGTCTAAAAGTCCACCTTCGGGTTAGCATCCGCACCCCTTCCAGTATTAAGTTGCAAACAACAGACAATTGCATTAAGTACTATGCGTAATGTAATCAACACAAATATCCTTAGAGAAAGCATCGATGTTTTATCCCTAGTGGCAACAAGACATCCATAACCTTAGAACTTTCCGTCACTCGTCCCGCATTCAATGGAGGCATGAACCCACTATCGAGCATAAATACTCCCTCTTGGAGTTAGAAGTATCAACTTGGCCAGAGCCTCTACTAGCAACGGAGAGCATGCAAGAACATAAACAACACATATATGATAGATCAATAATCAACTTGACATAGTATTCAATATTCATCGGATCCCAACAAACGCAGCATGTAGCATTACAAATAGACGATCTTGATCATGATAGGCAGCTCACAAGATCTAAACATGATAGCACAAGAGGAGAAGACAACCATCTAGCTACTTTTATGGACCCATAGTCCAAGGATGAACTACTCACGCATCAGTCCGGAGGCGGGCATGGTGATGTAGAGTCCTCCGGTGATGATTCCCCTCTCCGGCAGGGTGCCGGAGGCGATCTCCTGAATCCCCCGAGATGGGATTGGCGGCGGCGTCTCAGTAACTTTTCTCGTATCGTGGCTCTCGGTACTAGGGTTTTCGCGACAGAGAGAATATATAGGCGAAGGGGTAGGGTCGGGGGACGCTCGAGGGGCCCACCCCATAGGGCGGCGCGGCCAGGGGTGGGGCCGCGCCCCCCTAGGGTGTGGCCGCCTCGCGTCCCCTCTTCGTCTCCTCTTCGGACTTCTGGAAGGCTCCGTGGAAAATAAGACCGTGGGCTTTTGTTTCGTCCAATTCCGAGAATATTTCCTGTGTAGGATTTCCGAAACCAAAAACAACAGAAAACAGAAGCGGCGCTTCGGCATCTTGTTAATAGGTTAGTGACGGAAAATGCATCAAAATGATGTAAAGTGTATATAAAACATGTGAGTATTGTCATATAACTAGCATGGAACATAAGAAATTATAGATACGTTTGAGACGTATCAAGGTGCAACCTATCAGCGGTGCATGCAAGCTTGCCTCAGAGAGCAGATCGGCAGGAACATCGAGGTTTAAATTGACAACATCATCGTCAAGACTAGGTACACCACCACTGTGGTGACCCAGCATACCACTGCATGGTGTAGTATGCAAGTCTGATATAACACCAATGAAACACCGTTCCACTCGTATTATATCGCTCGGAGTGGTACAACAGAAACATATGCGGGTCCAAGGCATGTCTATAGAATTACAACAATGACTCTGTTACATAAGATCATCACAGCCTCCTACTTTACAATGAGGTAAAACTGCAAATAACTCCAGAAGAACGACTCATAGTCTAGTCCTATCACGATCTCTATTTGTAGAGTATTTAACTGGCTATAGAGGCTATGAATAGATTCTAGCTAATTAGGAGCTAGGTTTAGGAAGCTAGTTCCCTTCTATTGCTAAGCTAAGTTTTATACTTGTTGGATGTGGTGTTTGACTCTTCTGACAGGTTCCTGTCCCTTCAAGTAGTTGTTGACTCCTCGGTCTTCGAGTTGCACTGTAGATCCTCCATCGTGGCCTCCATATCTAAGCGGGGATTTAAGAGTGGGATGAGTACGAGCGTACTCAACAAGTTCATTATAGGAAAGAGGTGTTTAATGCACTAGCTACAGCATTAGACCAGAAAGTCTAATACCAATGCAAGTTTTCATAACCATTTCTTCAAAAGGTTGCTTTTATTCAGAAGAACTATGTCCGTTAGCCTTCACCGGTTTACTAGAACTTCATGGAGTTCCTTTCCGGCAGCGTTCGCAGTTCCAAAACCCGGAACAGGGAGTGACTGGTCACGATTCATTACACTCTGCAGAGGTGTGTTGCTTTACCCATAAGAGATCTTAACCTTGGTGCCAACCGGGTGATCTTCCCGTCCACACTTCCTTTGGTGTGAGGCCCGGTATAAGGTCATAGCCAATCATATTCCTCCGCTACCTCATACACCCACCCTTTGTTGCATCCCCGACCCTGGGTCCTCGCCGGTCCCATTATTCCCATTATAGGGTGGACCCCGACCACGACGATAGTCTGGGATCGAACCAAACTCCTTCGCCGGTAGATGCAACCCCTCATAGACCGCAATACCGTGGGGACTTTAGGCTTCCCCAGCCACCAAATGATCCTCGGGCTACAAGTGTTCTACGGACAATGCCGTGGGGACTTTAGGCTTCCCCAGCCACCAAATGCACCCTTGGAATACAAGTGTCTACGGTAAAGCGCGTCCGTTGATGTACAAGAGGTGGAAATACAATTGACTATTCCGTCCCACTCCGGATCTTATGGTTAACACGGGTATTACGGCACAAGAATCATCTGGACGACATTTGTTGTTTAATCCTAGATGGATATAAACCCGTGCAATGGAACCTCCACCATATCAACACATACCATGGTTCCATTGCCCACCACATAGTCATATTCATAGTTATGAAAATAGTATTTTTGATTTTTATGCAAGAGTGATAAGCATAGTACTTTGCAAGTAATTTGATAAAAATACTCAAATGACATGAGCAAGCGATGAACTTGCCTTTCTTGGCTGCAAGATTATGCAGACAAGGTCTTCGATACGCAATAACTCCAAATTCTGAAATAGCATCATCGTCCGGTAAGGACGATGTTTAAAAGATTGCCAAGGATGCAATAATGCATAAGTATGAGATGCCATCGTTCTAAGCGTGATCTAACCTCGATGATTTAGGATTAGTGAGTTGTAATGATTAGTTCAATGTGTGTTGCACTTTTAGAGTGATTCACAAACAAGGTTTTTATTAAGGTTTGATTACTTGGTATCATGTACAGTTATTTAATAAAACATAGTAATCAATTGAGCACACAAGGAATGATAATTGGCATAATGTTAATATGTAAAGAACAGTTGTCAGTTTTAGTGCTATATGGCATGGTTAATGATTACTTATTTTATTCTTCAAAAGAATAACTTTTGAAGAACATGTTCTTTAATAAAGAATAAGTATGACAATTAGAGTTGTGGAGTTCTATGGTTTATTATGGTTTCATCTAGTTTCTGGAGTAAGTGTTAGATGGATCACAACCTAGTTGGATTCATCAACACCAAGGGCTTGTAAGGTTGAGTTAAGCCTAGGCATCTTGAGAAATTTATTATATAAGGCTGCTATCAAGGTTGGTATACCTTGTTGGTGATGGCTAGCTAGGGTTTATGGATCCTTATAAGCAGGGTTGGTGATGATTCTTAGATTACTTCAAAAGAATAACTTTTGAAGAACATACTTCTTAAGTAATAAGAAGTATTGCAATTAGGATTGAGGTGGTCTAGGTTTCACTATTGTTTTTTATTCAGTAAGGAATAATTGGTTCCTAAATAGGATAGTTCATAAGTATCTCACACTAGTAGGGTTTAGTGTGTATGTAATATGATACACAATATTGGCATGGTTGCTATTAGGGTTCATCACAATGGGGTGATGCTAAATAGGGATAGGTAAGGTTGTTGCCTCTAAGGATAGGAACTATGGTTGGTTCTATTTGATCATCTAGGTTTGATTAAGATGAACACATGGGGTACTAATTTAGTAATGATGGTTTCTACATTTTATGTGATCATGGCAATTATTTAGTTGCTATTATAGTTCTATGTTTGAAAGGAAAGTACCATGATCACATGTTCTAACCTAGGGTTTAGGTTAGAGGCAGGTTAAGGTTCTCATGTAATAATAGAGCTAGGTTTCTAAATGAATTTAGGGTTTAGGAGTCATATGAAATGATAGGGTTGTAATATCATTCCATGTGGAATTTAGGGTTTGCTATTTACAATTTAATTCTATGATTAATAACTTCATGTTAAAGTTGAAGTTATTAATATCTTTGAAATAAAATTAATATTTAATTTGGATTTTTATTATTTTTAAATAATTTACTAATTAGGGTAATTATTATTTAGGGTTTAAATTTCCCTAATAAAGATTTAATAGGATTGCAAATAAAGAAAATTAGTTTTCATGTTTTCTTTATTTTCTTATTGGTTTTATTTAATTTATAAATGGTTTCTTAATTTCTGAATTTTTAATTGTATTTAGAATTTAAAATTAAAGGCTTAAATAACAAGTATTAAATAATTGAATTTTTATTGAAAATAAAATTTCATTTTATATTTTTATTGGATAGAGTTTTCTTTTCTAAGAATTTTAATATCTCATTTATATTTTTCTGACTTAAATTGGATTTTCTAAATTTATTTGAAGTTGCAGGTATTAATGCATTTTTGAAATAAAACGAAAAGATCTGCTAAACGCACCCAGGCTACTGCTACACAGGGTCACTGGCAGGTGGGCCTAAGCCATGTTGGCTGCCACATGGTGCCGACGTGGCAACCATGTGCCTCACCGGCGGCCAGTGACGGTGGTCGACGGCGATACGGCGCTCGCGCGGGCAGACTACCTACACTACGAGGCTCAGCGCGCCGAGGTGAGCATGCTGGTACCAACGCCGCCCCTATTTGGTCGCCGGAGTAAGCTCGACGGCGAGGTGCTGCGGCGGTGCTCATGATTCAAAGGCGCGGCGACGATTCGGGATGCAATCGAACAAAGCGTGCATGCGAGGAGGGTCAGTGGCTCACCAGGAGCACGCACGGCTTGACGGCGTGGCACGGGGAGGTCTAGTTCGCCGGAATCGATGACTCCGGCCGTCGGAGAGATGATGTCGTCGGTGCCGATTTCGGTCACGGCGGCTCGATTCCTCCCGTGGGTGTAGCAAGTCGAGGACGGCGATCACGCTGGTGTGCTTAGATTGGCTCGGGGGTGCTCTAATCGCCGGCGGTAATGGTGACCTGCGGAGCCAGGGTTTCGAGTATGGGAAAAAATGGAGCAGAGGAGGAAGAAAGTCTGGCTAGGGTTCGTGCTGGGGTTTTTATAGGGCGTCGAAGAGTGCCTCGTCACGACGCCGATGAAGGAGAAGGCGCCAGCGAGGGGGAGAAGGAGAACACGGCGTCGCGGTGGCCTCCAGTGCACGGAGGGGATGAGGACGAACTCGTCCTCGAGTTTTTGTGATGAAGGGGTATTGGGCTACGAAGTGGTGCTGGGCCATGGGCTGCTGCTGGGCTCGGTGGCCTGTGGTGCTGGGCTGCTCGGCCAGGTAAGTATTTCCCTTATTTTTTTCTGTTTTTATTTTTCCTATTGTATATTTTCTATTTCAACTCAAATTTGAATTCAATTCTATTTGCAGATTTTTGTCATTATGCTAATCCATTCAAGATTTAGTATACTGACTATTGTTTGACTATTTTATTTGAATTCATATTTTATATTAGATTATTTGCATATTTGTGAACTTATTCAACATAACCTTTAAATATAAACTTATATTTTTATTTTTATTCACTTTCTATTATGCAATCAATTCTGTTTAGAATTATGAGAGTGGGTACTTTCATCTCAAAGTATTTCAGAGATTGTCATTATGTCTTCGTTTCCATTTGAGGAATTAATTACTTGCATACTATTTTATGTGAGCAACATTTTATTAGGGCTTTATGATTTCTAACTCCCTTGTAAAGTTGATGTTATTATTATCTTTGAAATAATCTAGGGTAGGTATTGTTCCATCATGGTTGTGCTTGGTTACCAAAATAAATAGTTGATCACTACATATATGGTTTAAACCATATAATGTAGGACAAGGTTTTTCTTATGTTCAAGAATTGAAGCATAAGAATTGATTAATGTGCAGTACTAGGGTTCTAATGTTATTTACCAAAGGGCATATGGTTTGGAACTTAGTTGTGTCTTAGGTTTAAGTTATGATCACCCAAGTGATACTCAAACTAGGGTTGAGATTTAATTCTAGTTTATGGAATTGGGATGACATCGTATTGCATTTGCTAGGGTTTAATCTCCCCTAACCAAGGTAATATGATTACTTGCTTAATTGTTTCTGTTCTCCTTTAATAACTAAGGCTTGAGAATTGGTTTTATCTTGCACCAATAGATTTCTATTATATCCTAAATCTATTGTTAAAGTAACTAAAGTTGTTATAGTTCTTTTTATAGTTAACTTTGGTCATATAGATGGATGGTTTCTCACTATATTAAGTATGGAGTTTGAATCTAAGATTTTCTTAGTTCCTTTAATTGAGGAATGAAGGAATTATAGATGTGCTAGGATTCTACTTATGATCACCAAATGGTTTACAAGTTAAGATTAGGATATAAGCCGATGGTTGCTTACTAGCTACCACCCTATGATTTCATGTGGTGAATGAGATCTACTTATCCTATTAGGGTTTATTCTCAATACCTCAAGTTCTTAGGGTTTATGATCATTACTCAAATTATGATGATCAAGGTTTGGATTCCTAGGGATCTCTCATTAAATGGGTTCTCACTTCCATGATCAAGCATTGTCTTGATAAGATAGGTATAGTACTTCTAATTTACCTTCTGGAATGGAACTGCTATGGTTGCCTCTAAAGTTTATATCCCAGGAGAATGCCTGAGATATTATGTTAAGGTTCTACTTAATCAATGATGATATGATCATCTTGTTATACAGATAGTTCTCTTCCCCAAGTCTAAGTGTTGCCTCATTAACTTGAGTGTAACACCATAACTTGACCTCTCTTGTAAAGGAATGGTTTATTCTAGGGTATGGTGTACTCCTAATACTCTAGTTCAATGGTTGTCCTTTATTCTTAACTAGATAAAGCTATGATTTGTATGATTGATCTCTCTCATTTGGAAAGGTCTTCAATACTAACCTAAGGTTAGGCTCCATAGAGGATGATGTGGTCATTAATATCTATGTTTAATATAATTGGGTTCTCTCCCTAGGAATGGTCTGGAATAATATCCTAGGGTTTCTCTTCAAAGTGATGGTTGGAATACATGGATGTATATCCAAGGTTTTAGCTTAAGGTTTTCAATTGCTTCTCTAATAAGTAACATAGAACTCCCACTTCTCTAAGTTTGATGTATAATAATATGGAATAGAGAAGGATATATATTCCTTAGTTGGATCTCCTTGTCTTGTTTCCAAAATTAAAGTAGAATGAATATCATGAGGTTCATGATAGGTTCCTAGATTAATCTTAGGACATGGAAAAGATAAGTGAAGAATGGTTTCTTCATTTATTGTTACTTGATTTTCCAATTAAATGGATGTTCATAGGTTATGGCAAGGAATACCATGTTGTGATCTTAAATAAGATCAAGTAGTTGATCCTTGATTCATATGTTCTGTTTTTGGTTTTAATTCCATTTGATCTAACCCCTTAGATCAAATCATCTTTTCCCAAAACAAGGTTTTAACAAAGTCACATTGAGGTTGATAGCGCTTGACTTGATGAGCTACTTCAATTCCACCAAGATCAAGTGAAACTTCAGTTGCTGTGACTATTTTACTTTTAAGCGCGAAAATTCCCCGGATTTTCTATGCATGAATGCAATGCACACATCTGTTTCCTTTGTTTTTTTTTGTAACCCCATTACCTGGGATATTACTCGATGACCTTCGAGAAACCTTCGATAACCTTGACCTCTATAAAATCAAGTTGAACCCGAAGAAGTGCTTCTTTGGGGTCCCTAGAGGCTAAGTACTCGGGTACCTGAGGAATTGAAGCCAACCCCCTCAAAATCAAGGTCGTCCTCAACATGGAGCTGCCAAGGAGTTTGCATCAGGTGTAACAACTGGCGGGTCAGGTGGCAGCTCTCTGCAGATTCATCGCCAAGCTAGAAGAAAAAGCACTACCTTTCTATCACCTGATGAAAAAATCATAAAAATTCGAGTAGACTTCAGAAACTCAAGACACTTTCAACAATCTTAAGAAAGTCTCATCGACTTCCCCAGTTCTTCTCACTCCTCATGACAGAGAGCCGATGCTGATGGGTGATACGTCTCAAACGTATCTATAATTTCTTATGTTCCATGCTAGTTTTATGACAATACCTACATGTTTTATACACATTATATGTCATTATTATGCATTTTCCAGAACTAACCTATTGACGAGATGCCGAAGGGCCAGTTCCTATTTTCTGCTGTTTTTGGTTTCAGAAATCCTAGTAAGGAAATATTCTCGGAATCGGACGAAATCAATGCCCAGCATCCTATTTTCCCACGAAGCTTCCAGAACACCCGAGAGCCGCCAGAGAGGAGCCCTGGGGGGCCCACACGCCAGGCCGGCGTGGCCCAGGCCCTGGCCGCGCCACCCTATTGTGTGGTGGCCCCGTCAGCCCTCCGACTCCGCCTCTTCGCCTATTTAAAGGTCCCTGACCTAAAACCTCGAGACGGAAAAGCCACGGTACGAGAAACCTTCCAGAGCCGCCGCCATCGCGAAGCCAAGATCTGGGGGACAGGAGTCTCTGTTCCGGCACGCCGCCGGGACGGGGAAGTGCCCCGGAAGGCTTCTCCATCGACACCACCGCCATCTTCATCAACGCTGCTTGTCTCCCATGAGGAGGGAGTAGTTCTCCATCGAGGCTAAGGGTTGTACCGGTAGCTATGTGGTTAATCTCTCTCCTATGTACTTCAATACAATAATCTCATGAGCTGCCTTACATGACTGAGATTCATATGATGATGCTTGTAATCTAGATGTCATTATGCTAGTCAAGTGGATTTTACTTATGTGATCTCCGGAGACTCCTTGTCCCACGTGTGTAAAGGTGACGAGTGTGTGCACCGTGTGGGTCTCTTAGGCTATATTTCACAGAATACTTATTCACTGTTATGAATAGCATAGTAAAGTGCTTATTTATATCCCTTTATGATTGCAATGTGTTTTGTATCACTATTCATCTATGTGCTACTCTAGTGATGTTATTAAAGTAGTATATTCCTCCTGCACGGTGTAATGGTGACAGTGTGTGCATCGTGTAGTACTTGGCGTAGGTTATGATTGTGATCTCTTGTAGATTATGAAGTTAACTATTGCTATGATAGTATTGATGTGATCTATGCCTCCTTCATAGTGTGATGGTGACAGTGTGCATGCTATGTTAGTACTTGGTTTAGTTGTGTTGATCTATCGTGCACTCTAAGGTTATTTAAACATGAATATCGAATATTGTGGAGCTTGTTAACTCCGGCATTGAGGGTTCGTGTAATCCTACACAATTAGTGGTGTTCATCATCCAACAAGAGAGTGTAGAGTATAGCATTTATCTATTTATTCTGTTATGTGATCAATGTTGAGGGTGTGCACTAGTGAAAGTATGATCCCTAGGCCTTGTTTCCAAATACTGCAATCATCGCTTGTTTACTGTTTTACTGCATCTTTACTTCCTGCAATATTACTACCATCAACCGCACGCCAGCAAGCACTTTTCTGGCGCCGTTACTACTGCTCATATTCATTCATACCACTTGTATTTCACTATCTCTTCGCCGAACTAGTGCACCTATACATCCGACAAGTGTATTAGGTGTGTTGGGGACACAAGAGACTTCTTGTATCGTGATTGCGGTGGTTGCTTGAGAGGGATATCTTTGACCTCTTCCTCCCCGAGTTCGATAAACCTTGGGTGACCCACTTAAGGGAAACTTGCTCGTTGTTCTACAAACCTCTCGCTCTTGGAGGCCCAACACCGTCTACAAGAATAGAAGCACCCGTAGACATCAAGCACTTTTCTGGCGCCGTTGCCGGGGAGGAAAGGTAAAAGACACTCATACTCCGGTCCCAGGTAACTAAGTAATTTTCTGTTGCCGTTGTGTGTGTGCTCGAAGCTATTTCCTTTAGATCCTGCAATTGCATCTTTTTGTCTCTTGTTTTACACTAGTAAGGCTTAATGGAAGACAACAACAAAATGAGAGATCTTTATGAACTTTATCTTGAATTAGGACATGATGTGTTTGAAGAGAAAATTAAAAAACCCATGGAACTTATGCATGCTAATGGGAATGTTATTAGTATGAATGCTTTGAACACCATTGTTGCTAATGCTATGGAAGAATTTAAGCTTGGGGAGGTCGGTTTTGATGAAAATGATCTCTTTAGCCCTCCGGGTATTGAGGAGAAAGTTTATGTTGATTATGATATGCCTCCCATATATGATGATTATAATGATAGTGGTCTTTTGGTGCCGCCTACTATGGAGGATAAGTTTAATTATGATTACAATATGCCTCCTATATTTGATGATGAGAATAATAATGATAGCTACTTTGTTGAATTTGCTCCCACTACAACTAATAAAATTGATGAGAGTGGATTTGGTACCCAGATGGGTACCTGCGCACGCATGCGCTATCGTTGGATATTTAAGACCACCGTTGGATTCTTCCGATCATTGACGGCAACTACACGGCGACTACAACGGTTCTGAGACCTTTCTCCTACGGAATGCATGCTTTGGTGGGACCAGTTTCTTGGAGAGAGAATAAAAAATTGGCAGATGCTCTCCTCCTTGTCGTTTGGTGTGCTGTCGTTGGAACCTTTGCCCAGCATTTTATTTCTCTCTCCAATTTACATAGGATGTTAAGGAGACCAAATGCCCAACACTAATTAAATAGTCAACTAATAAAGCCCTAATTAAACCAAATTCGCCCAATAAGATAATGGTTAGAACTGTATAAAATTCGATTGGTTCCCGAGGGGCGAGGGTAACCAGCGAACAAATACAATCACGTATATGGTTAGTTCAGAAAACCAGGAACACTTGGTTAAGCTAAACATTACAAGTAAAAAACTTGGATAAAACTCTGTGAACTACCGTGTTTCAAGTATCAGATAATCCCCCAAAAAGGTACTAAGCAATTTTACAGCTGACCGATTCTGAACTTGACTTGAGGACGCACAAAGCACGAACCTAACTCTCTGTATCGCATCTTGCCAAGACTGCACCTTGTCGCCGGTCGAGGCAGGAAGCACCGGATATGTTGAAAGGAGCAAGGCAGGCTGCTGGAGAGCGTCCAAGCGGGCATGACCTTCATCTCCGCCTCTGCTGGCGGTGGGCCTCGCCGGAGCTCCACTCCGGCGCCGGAGATCATATCGAGAAGCTCAAGTAGGCTGCTCACCCGATCGACTCCAACCAGCAAGATAACAAGAGAGCTTGGCCTAGTCCTGGACGAATCGAGCACCTCCATTTCTACTATGCCGCGCAGAAACAAGAACCTTTCACACATGCACGAACATCAACAAATTCGGGTCGAATTTATCAAACAAAGCAGCGATAGACAAGAATCTTCGGAAAGAAATCAGAAGAAGAAATAAGAAGTCCCCTCAAGACCAGAGGGGAGCGATGGACTCGACGGCGTAGTCGTCCCCGCCCTGGAGGAGGTAACCTCCCATCCGCCGTACTATGCACATCCATGGAGTTCCCCGAGCAAGTAGCGGCGGCCTCGACCCCACGGCCGAGGCATCCCACACGGCGAGGCCGTCGAAGCAGGTGATGGCGTCGGGCACTCCAGCAGCTCGTCGACGGAGCATCCATGGAGTTCCCCGAGCAAGTGGCGGCGGCCTCGACCCCCACAGCCGGGGCATCCCACACGGCGACGCCGTCGAAGCAGGTGATGGCGTCGGGCACTCCAGCAGCTCGTCGACGGAGGGGGGAGTGAAGCAAAAAAGCGGCAGCGTGGATGGTTGAGTGGGCGGCGGCCGTGGCCGGGCTATGGCGCTGGAGTGCTACTACGTTTCGTGGGTGAGGGAAGAGGATAAGAAGCTAGCTGCTTTATTTAGGACCACACGTCCGTTCCCACCTAATCGCAAACAAACGGTAGAAGACACGACGTTAGACACGTGTAGATCGCTGAATGCATGTGTAGCTACCCATCTGTACACCGAGCTTCATTCGTAAAATTGATTATGCTTATGTGGAGAGTAATGATACTTTTATGCATGTGAATAAGAATTCTTTATGTGATACTTACATTGTTGAGTTTGTTCATGATGCCTCTGAAAATTATTATGAGAGAGGAAAATATGGTTGTAGAAATTTTCATGTTACTAAAACACCTGTCTATATGCTGAAATTTTTGAAGTTACACTGGTTTTATCTTCCTATGCTTGTTACTTTGCTCTTCATGAACTTGTTTATTTACAAGATTCCTATGCATAGGAAGCATGTTAGACTTAAATGTGTTTTGAATTTGCTTCTTGATGCTCTCTTTTGCTTCAATTCTTATTTCTTGCGAGTGCATCATTAAAATTGCTGAGCCCATCTTAATGGCTATAAAGAAAGAACTTCTTGGGAGATAACCCATGTGTTTATTTTACTACAGTAATTTTTTATATATTTGTGTCTTGGAAGTTGTTACTACTGTAGCAACCTCTCCTTATCTTATTTTATTGCATTGTTGTGCCAAGTAAAGTCTTTGATAGCAAGGTTCGTACTAGATTTGGATTACTGCGCAGAAACAGATTTCTGTCTGTCACGAATCTGGTCAGAATTCTCTGTAGGTAACCCAGAAAAATCTGCCAATTTATGTGCGTGATCCTCAGATATGTACGCAACTTTCATTCAATTTGAGCATTTTCATCTGAGCAAGTCTGGTGCCACTTTAAAATTCGTCTTTACGGACTGTTCTGTTTTGACAGATTCTGCCTTTTATTTCGCGTTGCCTCTTTTGCTGTGTTGGATGGATTTCTTTGTTCCATTACCTTCCAGTAGCTTTGACCAATGTCCAGAAGTGTTAAGAATGATTGTGTCACATCTGAACATGTGAATTTTTGATTATGCACTAACCCTCTAATGAGTTTGTTTCGAGTTTGGTGTGGAGGAAGTTTTCAAGGGTCAAGAGAGGAGGATGATATACTATGATCAAGAAGAGTGAAGAGTCTAAGCTTGGGGATGCCCCCGTGGTTCATCCCTGCATATTTCAAGAAGACTCAAGCATCTAAGCTTGGGGATGCCCAAGGCATCCCCTTCTTCATCGATAAAATTATCAGGTTCCTTCTCTTGAAACTATATTTTTATTCGGTCACATCATATGTTCTTTACTTGGAGCGTCTGTTTGTTTTTGTTTGTGTTTGAATAAATGCTTGTGTGGGAGAGAGACACGCTCCGCTGGTTCATATGAACACATGTGTTCTTAGCTTTTAATTTTCATGGCGAAGGTTGAAAACTGCTTCGTTCATTGTTATATGGTTGGAAACAGAAAATGTTGCATGTGGTAATTGGTATAATGTCTTGAATAATTTGATACTTGGCAATTGTTGTGCTCATACAGATCTTGTTTATTCTCTTGCATCATGTACCTTGTATCCATTAATAAATAACTACATAGAGCATGTTAAAATTTGGTTTGCATGATTGGTCTCTCTAGAGTCTAGATATTTTCTGGTAAAGGTGTTTGAACAACAAGGAAGACGATGTAAAGTCTTATAATGCTTACAATATGTTCATATGTGAGTCTTGCTGCACCGTTTTATACTTGAGTTTGCTTCAAACAACCTTGCTAGCCTAGCCTTGTATTGAGAGGAATTCTTCTCGTGCATCCAAAATCCTTGAGCCAAAAACTATGCCATTTGTGTCCACCATACCTACCTACTACATGGTATTTCTCTGCCATTCCAAGCAAATACTTCATGTGCTACCTTTAAACAATTCAAAAGCTATTATCTCTTATTTGTGTCAATGTTTTATAGCTCATGAGGAAGTATGTGGTGTTTATCTTTCGATCTTGTCATTTACTTCTGACAGACTTTCACCAATGGACTAGTGGCATATTCGCTTATCCAATAATTTTGCAAAAAGAGCTAGCAATGGGGTGCCCAGCCCCAATTAATTAACTTTCATTAATAATTCTCTTCACATGTTTTGCTCTGATTCATCAGTAAGCAACTTAATTTTGCAAATAGACACTCCTTCATGGTATGTGAATGTTGGAAGGCACCCGAGGATTCGGTTAGCCATGGCTTGTGTAAGCAAAAGGTTGGGAGGAGTGTCATCCATAAATAATGAAACTAAAATACATGTGTAAACAAAAGAGAAGAGGGATGATCTACCTTGCTTGGTAGAGATAACGTCCTTCATGGGAGCCGCTCTTGAAAGTACTGGTTGATAAGGTAGTTAGAGTACCCATTACCATTCGTTGACAACAACAAACACCTCTCAAAACTTTACTTTTATACTCTGTATATGATTTCAAAACTTAAAAAGCTCTAGCACATGATTTAATCCCTGCTTCCCTCTGCGAAGGGCCATTCTTCTACTTTTATGTTGAGTCAGTTTACCCATTTCTCTCTATCTTAGAAGCAAACACTTGTGTTAACTGTGCATTGATTCTTACATGTTTACCTATTGCACTTGTTATATTGCTTTATGTTGACAACTATCCATGAGATATACATGTTACAAGTTGAAAGCAACTGCTGAAACTTAATCATCCTTTGTGTTGCTTCAATGCCTTTACTTTGAATCTATTGCTTTATGAGTTAACTCTTATGCAAGACTTATTGATGCTTGTCTTGAAAGTACTATTCATGAAAAGTCTTTGCTATATGATTCAGTTGTTTAGTCATTGTCTTTACCATTGCTTTGAATCACTTCATTCATCTCATATGTTTTACAATAGTATTGATCAAGATCATGTTGGTAGCATGTCACTTAAGAAATTATCATTGTTATCGTTTACCTACTCGAGGGCGAGTAGGAACTAAGCTTGGGGATGCTTGATACGTCTCAAACGTATCTATAATTTCTTATGTTCCATGCTAGTTTTATGACAATACCTACATGTTTTATACACATTATATGTCATTATTATGCATTTTCCGGAACTAACCTATTGACGAGATGCCGAAGGGCCAGTTCCTCGTTTTACGCTGTTTTTGGTTTCAGAAATCCTAGTAAGGAAATATTCTCGGAATCGGACGAAATCAATGCCCAGCATCCTATTTTTCCACGAAGCTTCCAGAACACCCGAGAGCCGCCAGAGAGGAGCCCTGGGGGGCCCACACGCCAGGCCAGCGCGGCCCTGGCCCTGGCCGCGCCGCCCTATTGTGTGGTGGCCCCGTCAGCCCTCCGACTCCGCCTCTTCGCCTATTTAAAGGTCCCTGGCCTAAAACCTCGAGACGGAAAAGCCACGGTACGAGAAACCTTCCAGAGCCGCCGCCATCGCGAAGCCAAGATCTGGGGGACAGGAGTCTCTGTTCCGGCACGCCGCCGGGACGGGGAAGTGCCCCCGAAGGCTTCTCCATCGACACCACCGCCATCTTCATCAACGCTGTTGTCTCCCATGAGGATGGAGTAGTTCTCCATCGAGGCTAAGGGCTGTACCGGTAGCTATGTGGTTAATCTCTCTCCTATGTACTTCAATACAATAATCTCATGAGCTGCCTTACATGATTGAGATTCATATGATGATGCTTGTAATCTAGATGTCATTATGCTAGTCAAGTGGATTTTACTTATGTGATCTCCGGAGACTCCTTGTCCCACGTGTGTAAAGGTGATAGTGTGTGCACCGTGTGGGTCTCTTAGGCTATATTTCACAGAATACTTATTCATTGTTATGAATAGCATAGTAAAGTGCTTATTTATATCCCTTTATGATTGCAATGTGTTTTGTATCACTATTCATCTATGTGCTACTCTAGTGATGTTATTAAAGTAGTCTATTCCTCCTGCACGGTGTAATGGTGACAGTGTGTGCATCGTGTAGTACTTGGCGTAGGTTATGATTGTGATCTCTTGTAGATTATGAAGTTAACTATTGCTATGATAGTATTGATGTGATCTATGCCTCCTTCATAGTGTGATGGTGACGAGTGTGCATGCTATGTTAGTACTTGGTTTAGTTGTGTTGATCTATCGTGCACTCTAAGGTTATTTAAACATGAATATCGAATATTGTGGAGCTTGTTAACTCCGGCATTGAGGGTTCGTGTAATCCTACACAATTAGTGGTGTTCATCATCCAACAAGAGAGTGTAGAGTATAGCATTTATCTATTTATTCTGTTATGTGATCAATGTTGAGGGTGTCCACTAGTGAAACTATGATCCCTAGGCCTTGTTTCCAAATACTGCAATCATCGCTTGTTTACTGTTTTACTGCATCTTTACTTCCTGCAATATTACTACCATCAATCGCACGCCAGCAAGCACTTTTACGGCGCCGTTACTACTGCTCATATTCATTCATACCACTTGTATTTCACTATCTCTTTGCCGAACTAGTGCACCTATACATCTGACAAGTGTATTAGGTGTGTTGGGGACACAAGAGACTTCTTGTATCGTGATTGCAGGGTTGCTTGAGAGGGATATCTTTGACCTCTTCCTCCCTGAGTTCGATAAACCTTGGGTGATCCACTTAAGGGAAACTTGCTGCTATTCTACAAACCTCTGCTCTTGGAGGCCCAACATTGTCTACAAGAATAGAAGCACCCGTAGACATCAATGGGGTTCGTTGCATAGAAAACAAAAATT
>NC_061508.1:247570956-247634197 GCF_022539505.1 Lolium rigidum | reverse complement strand
ATGATTAGTTCTAAATGAATCACGAAGATGTGTCTCTGTACCCGAATGAGCGCTTGCTCTACGACACCACCTACCACTTGCTGGGCATCGTATCCAAAGGAGGACGCAAGGCAGCTTGAGGCAGCTAGAGCAGCTTATCATAGCATATTTTACTAATGTTTTTTTCTGAAAAGAAAACGAATAAACCCTTTAGCATCCAACGGTACCGCCTAAAAAATGGGGCCAGCCCATCATGTCCCAACTGCTCCATTAATAGGAGACCGACCAAATTCAGCCACCAGCATTCGCTGCGAGATCCACAGTGACATGCCAACTTGACACAGCAACTAGATTCGATTAATGCCTCGTCCTAAAGTAATCATTACAGACGGCATTAATTGTTCTTATGAACTATACACAGAACTAATCAATAATGAGGCGACAATGAGGGGAAGAAAAATCACCATGGTGCATTTTCCCTGAGTGTAGTACAAGCACGTGGGCTTCCAGGGCCGCCTGGAGGTGGGCCTCGGGGCTTCCGTAACCTCCCTCCCGGTAGAGGGGAGAGGGGAAGCTTGGGGGAAACTGGCATCGACGGGGACGCTTCTTGAGCGCGAGAGGCGAGGAGGCGCCGAGACGGAGGAGGTGGAGAGTGGGCGCAGGAAGGAGTGGAGGAGGGAGGTGGTGGTGGAGGGAGGGAGGTGGAGGAGGCGGGAAGACGAAGACGAAACCCTAGCGAGCGCCATGGGAAATGAAATGATGCTTCGGCTCGAGTTGCGGATCGGATAGGAGAGGTGTCTCGTGGGATCAGATGGGCTGGGCCAGAGAGCGAGCGGGCTGGGCCGAATGCCATTCGTGCGTTGCGTGCGAAAATGGGAATACCGAACCGGGAATCCGAATGCGAATGCCATTCGTGCGTGCGTGCTTGGGTTTTTAGTCCCACATCGGAGAGGTAAGCAGAGTGTGGCCAGCTCAAATAGCGGCGCAGCGCAGAATGGGCGTGTCCAAATGGAGGCACACGACGACCACGAGGAGGAGACTCGTGTGTTGGTCGCCCCGTGCACGGTACGTGTACTTTAGCAAACCCAAAACAATTGAATTTGAAGTGATCAACACGGGGCGCTACCAATGGCATACCAGCGCATGATATATGCGCTTGGCAATCTTTTTTAAATTACAGAGCTAGTACTTCAAATACCAAGGACACGCCAGGGGTGTGATTCTTGTTCTAGCGGTATTCACATCAACTAGATGACCCGTTGCGCTATCGCGCAAAGGCAAAATCAAATCAGAATTAACCCATAATTTTTAGCATATTTTAGTATTAAGAATTACTCCATAATTTAACAGCTTTAGTATCTTATAGATATGCCATTTAATTAGGTGCTACAGCAAGATGTGATAATTTAGTACGATTTTACACTTTTTTAACTTTTATGTTTTTGTATAAGCTTCAACACAAAATCATGGTTATTGTACTAAAAGAGGTAACATCCTAAAAGAAGCATAAAAGAATAGTTACTAATTCCAAGAAGAATGTTTCTACTTATTGTGAGTATAAGACAACGAAAAGTTCGGTTCAAGATTTTGAGCGCCTTAACCGATACCACAGGAAACAGGACTGTTACAAATGTTTCCCGTGCGTAAATAATTTCCACCACTATTTTCAGCTAATACCGTTCATCCCATCCCGATTTGCGCTAACAGTCCAGTCTCTTCCTCTTGACCTATGTCCCTACCCCTCCTTGATGTGCTACACCTCCCTCCATGCCCTCCACCCCATCTAATCCTCCGCTACGCCATCCACACCATCAGCCACAGCTATCCGACCATCCGCTGCTCGCCACAAGATTTACCTAACACTTGATAAAGGACAAAACATATTAAATATTTCAGAATCCTAAGACAATATATTGTCATTTCAAAATCCTAACACAATACATTTAGAGAAATAGTAGGAAGTCTTAAAAAATGTATTTCAGAAATACCAATAATGCAATCTGCTAGAAAGCCATCAATACCAGTAGAAAACAAAATATATACTTTGCCAATTAAGGTAAGGTAACTTTATGATGTTAACATCATAAAAATGCAATTTCACTTCTCGTGAACCTAAATTAAATGTCCATTTGAATATTACTACATCAGGTTTAACTTGCCACAAGTAAATAATTACAAAGATAATAAGAAAATAAAGGTATCACATATAACGAAAGACCTCTAAACCAACTATGGAAATTCCTTGCATTTGTCTCCTTTTCTTTAGACATAAAACACGGTGCAGGTTGTTGTCGGCCAAGATACCAGTCATATGACTGCTAAAGTGCTAATAACAAAATAAATACCTGGTGGCATAACAACTTTATGTTTTTTGTAGGGAGTATATGAGACTAATAAAATTTGCCAAATTTGTTCTTATAGAATAACAACCAAATGTGAATTGAAACCATGCACTCGAAACTTACCGGAATCACTGAAACCTAGTGCAAAAATAAGAACTGAATAGTAGAACCCATAAGGAATCAAGTTTAGAGACATCTATCATTATATTCAAGACTAATTTCAGTCGAGGAGCACACAGTTCCTTTAGCACTAATTGAAGCTTTGCATCCCATTTGAGGTAACTGATTCATTTAGGAAATTAACACTTCGAACATGAAAAGGGAAAAAAAAGGAACGTATCAGAATACACAATTCCTTAAACACCGATCGAAGCGCATCCAAATTTAGATAACCAGGTTATTTTCTTTATAGAGAACTATATTTGTCAGCTAATTTAGATAGGAGGCACTATCAGTAATAGAATTGCCATACAAAAGAAAGGATACTAAGCTGAGACACAAGTCAGTCCGAAGCATGGTTGGAGGATGTACCTAGCACAATATTTAATCCATAGAACAGAGGTCGCTGGATAATTTAACAAAGTCAGAAGTACGAAACTGGCAACATACTCAAGTAACTTCTAGGAAGAGTTGAAGAAACTTCGGAAAATAAAGAGAACATTACAGGAAACAAATCTCTACCAATAACAGTGAAGACAAAAACAAAGTGTCTGAATGGAATTTGACCATAACGATGTTCTCAGAAAAGAACAGAGATTGCTCGTATTAGTCTTCTCAATTATCTCATTCGAATTTCAAACTTAAAGTATCTGTGTGCAATAAATATTGACCGAAATAATGCAACAATGCTACCAGCCATCCCCTTCTCTGGTCAAACACCAAAGTAAAATACCAACATATAACAAAACATATTCCTTCCTGTGACTCAATAACAGAAGTCATCAGCACAACCACTTATTCCCATGCAGTTAATCCTAATCCTAGTAATATGAATTCTAAGCTTGACAACTCAAACCCAAACCGTGATTTTGGAAGAGTCAAAGAGTACATCTAGAAACCCAAACTGCGATTTAGAAACGACGATAACCGGAGCAACCACCTCCCACGCCCAAAGTCGTGAGTGTCGGACACCGCGCCCGACACAGCGCCGCGGAATTCCAGCCCGAGCGACGACAGCCCATCCGGCGTCCTCTGGGACCAGAAATCTTATGCCAAACTAACGAGATAGAATCTTATGCCAATATATGCAATTTATCCTTTTGATGCCGGAACAATCTTATGCCAAACTAACAAATAGAATAGAGAGAAAATATGAGCCAAAGCCTTTTGTGTGAAGTCTCGCAAGCGATCGAACACACAAAAACATAATAAGGTGTACACAAAAATACATCAACTAAATTATAGGGAAGGCTGCAGTGGACATACATGGAGGTTCGGTGGCAGCTCCAGGTGACCGGTGTTTCCCCTCCTGCTTTTACAAGCATCTGCTGGGCACACCTACAACCTCAAATGGAAAACAAACTCAGAAACGATGTGCACTTCGCAGACTAGCTTTACACAATATATTCTCCTGTTTTAGGAGAGATTCTCCTGTTTTATATTAGAATCAGCTTAACTTTGTTACCTCCAAATATGAAATACTAAATATCAGCATATCACCGACTTGCCAAACACATCGTTGGGTGGAGTGAAAGCGGTGGTGAAAAAGTACTATGTATAGCCAATCAAATGACCAAAAAAGATATCCCCCGAGAAAACTCTGTGATGGTCTACTTTCCGAGATATATGTCTCTCAGACATTGGCTAAATCCATTTTCCCATTCTAGTTATTAAAATGGAGTTGGATCTAGTTGTGTATTACCACATTTTTAATATAATACTTTTAGAACACGAGGAGAAGGGATCAAGCATGTATCAACTATCCTCTCATCCGTTACACCTGTGATTGCCTATTTTACGTGATATACCCCACTCTCGGGCATTGGCTAAATCCACCTTCATCTAGAAGACCACGGATGCCCATGAATCCATGTGGAGTGCATTAGCAACAAAAATATATATGGTAACAAAGAGAATCAGCAATATTCGGGAATATGAACGGATGCACTTGAGCATCGTGATAAACAAAGGAAACGGAACCAAGAAAGACATCATGACAACGGAAAGAAAAGAATGCAGGTGGAGCGAAACTATACCGATGGACTCGAAGGCACACCTGAACAACAAAACAAAGGATCCTCAACTAACACAACCCTTCATCGGAAATCCTAGAAAACCATCCAGAACCGATAAGCAAATTAAGCGAGGACAGAACCAAGTGATAATCAACCTTGTACTATTTTTAATTTAACTTAAATTAGACAGGAAGTTTACCTCACTCGAGGATGAAACAGAATGCAAATGATTAATCCAAGGTCCAGATTTTGCATCTTTGTACATTTCCATAGATTATCCACATTTGCAAACTGGTTCCGACTAAGATCAACAATTTCAACCGCAGGTAATAGTTGCAACAACTCGTCCATGAGTACCAGACCATTAGAAGCACAGACATACGAAAGCCGAATCCATACATGAAAGTCCTTGACATCCATCACTCTACTCACGAATACATGCTTAAGAGCATTCTGCAGTAGTGCAAAAGTTAATCGTTATTAATCTCGTAACACCGTGAAACATCCTGCAGCAGTGCTTAATAAGGAGGCATAAATTACACTAATCAGTTGATAAAAGTAAAGATATATACAATGTCTCCGTCACTTTTTTATCTTATCTGGACAGTAAGACAAATCATTAAAAATTCCAATTGCATTGGTACATGTGCCCCAATCATCTATACCTAAAACATAATCGACATCCAAAGATATAGCTGGAGATTCACATCCTTGAATGCGCAACAAATCTAGAAATTAAATAACATTGTGTAGTGAATTAGAAAATATATGTACGTCTAGAAGAGTAGTAGTCTTCTAATTATAACCATATAGTTGAGGTAAACATGACCAGATGCAAAAAATACAAAGCAAGTCACCACCCGTGTAGCTGTTTAACTATCCTATGTACACACATGACTAAGTTGTAGAGATATGCCAAAAGGGTCAGTACGTCCTAGCTGGTAGGCTATAAAATGAGCAGAGAGTGCCAAGCAGCTTTCGTTCACCTCGTAGCAGGCTAATAGGTTTATCTGGAATCAGGAAGACGCATAAACTGTCAATAAATAGCAATTACAGACAACCAGGGCATGCTTCTAACATGAAGCTATTTATGCAAGGAAAGATGCAGGAAATGAATAATTAGATGCATGCTTCTAACAATTAGAAGCTAGTTACAGACAACCAGAATATACGGATGTGAAAAAGGGAAAAATGAATAAATTGCACAACGTTCATTTTAGAGCAATTTATATATTACATATATGTACTTATCACACATTGCAATTGCACAACGTTCATTTAAGAGCAATTAGAATGTTCTACGAATTTAAGAATTTTAGATACTACTAACCAAGCCGAGATATACATATGCCATTGCCAAAAGGCCCCTGGTTCTCACCTCCTTCATCCCATGGTGCACTCGTCTACGGAACTCGCCCCTTTCACCAACAACCTTCTTGATATATACCCTTGTTGGAGAGGACCGAGACAGGGGCCCTAGGAGAAGCAGCGACTGCTCGGTGGAGGTCGGCAACGGCTCAATGGAGGTTGACACCATTGCTAAAACCTGGCTTCAAGCAACGTGATGGCGTGTATTTCACACGTTCGTTGGGCAACCCCAAGAGGAAGGTATGATGAGCACAGCAGCAAGTTTTCCCTCAGAAAGAAACCAAGGTTTATCGAACCAGGAGGAGCCAAGAAGCACGTTGAAGGTTGATGGCGGCGAGATGTAGTGCGGCGCAACACCGGAGATTCCGGCGCCAACGTGGAACCTGCACAACACAACCAAGCTACTTTGCCCCAACGAAACGAGTGAGGTTGTCAATCTCACCTGGCTTGTCGTAACAAAGGATTAACCGTATTGTGTGGAATATGATTGTTTGCGAGAGAAAACAGTAGAACAAGTATTGCGTAGATTGTATTTCAGTAAAGAGAATTGGACCGGGGTCCACGAGTTCACTAGAGGTGTCTCTCCCATAAGACGAACAGCATGTTGGGTGAACAAATTACGGTTGGGCAATTGACAAATAAAGAGAGCATGACCATGCACATACATATCATGATGAGTATAGTGAGATTTAATTGGGCATTACGACAAAGTACATAGACCGCCATCCAACTCGCATCTATGCCTAAAAAGTCCACCTTCGAGGTTATCATCCGAACCCCCTCCAG
This sequence comes from Lolium rigidum, assembly GCF_022539505.1. Lineage (NCBI taxonomy): Eukaryota > Viridiplantae > Streptophyta > Magnoliopsida > Poales > Poaceae > Lolium > Lolium rigidum. The sequence continues at coordinate 247,627,548 of NC_061508.1, read as the reverse complement.
TATTAAGTTGCAAGCAACGGACAATTGCATTAAGTATGGTGCGTAATGTAATCAACAACTACATCCGTAGACATAGCATCAATGTTTTATCCCTAGTGGCAACAGCACAACACAACCTTAGAACTTTCACGTCACCGTCCCGGTGTCAATGCGAGGCATGAACCCACTATCGAGCATAAGTACTCCCTCTTGGAGTTAAAAGCATCTACTTGGCCGGAGCATCTACTAATAACGGAGAGCATGCAAGATCATAAACAACACATAAGCATAACTTTGATAATCAACGTAACAAGTATTCTCTATTCATCGGATCCCAACAAACGCAACATATAGAATTACATATAGATGATCTTGATCATGATAGGCAGCTCACAAGATCCGACAATGATAGCACAATGGGGAGAAGACAACCATCTAGCTACTCGCTATGGACCCATAGTCCAGGGGTAGACTACTCACTCATCACACCGGAGGCGACCATGGCGGTGTAGAGTCCTCCGGGAGATGATTCCCCTCTCCGGCGAGGTGCCGGAGGCGATCTCCGAGGATCCCCGAGATGGGATCGGCGGCGACGGCGTCTCGGTAATGTTTTCCGTATCGTGGCTCTCGGTGCCGGGGGTTTCGTCACGGAGGCTATTTGTAGGCGGAAGGGCAGGTCAAGAGGCGGCACGGGGGCCCACACCACGAGCCGGCGCGGCCAAGGGGGGCCGCGCCGCCTAGGGTTTGGCGCCCTGTGGCCCCTCTTCGTCTCTCCTTCGGACTTCGGAAGCTTCGTGAGAAAATAGGCCTCTGGGCTTTTATTTCGTCCAATTCCGAGAATATTTCTTTACTAGGATTTCTGAAACCAAAAACAGCGAAAACGACAAGCGGCACTTCGGCATCTTGTTAATAGGTTAGTTCCGAGAAAATGCACGAATATGACATAAAGTGTGCATAAAACATGTAGATAACATCAATAATGTGGCATGGAACACAAGAAATTATCGATACGTTGGAGACGTATCAGCATCCCCAAGCTTAGTTCTGCTCGTCCCGAGCGAGTAAAACGATAACAAAGATAATTTACGGAGTGACATGCCATCATAAACTTGATCATACTATTTGTAAAGCATATGTAGTGAATGCAGCGATCAAAACAATGTGTATGACATGAGTAAACAAGTGAATCATAAAGCAAAGACTTTTCATGAATAGCATTTCAAGACAAGCATCAATAAGTCTTGCATAAGAGTTAACTCATAAAGCAATAATTCAAAGTAAAGGTATTGAAGCAACACAAAAGAAGATTAAGTTTCAGCGGTTGCTTTCAACTTGTAACATGTATATCTCATGGATATTGTCAACATAGAGTAATATAATAAGTGCAATAAGCAAGTATGTAAGAATCAATGCACAGTTCACACAAGTGTTTGCTTCTTGAGGTGGAGAGAAATAGGTGAACTGACTCAACATAAAAGTAAAAAGAATGGTCCTCATAGAGGAAAAGCATCGATTGCTATATTTGTGCTAGAGCTTTGATTTTGAAAACATGAAACAATTTTGTCAACGGTAGTAATAAAGCATATGCATCATGTAAATTATATCTTATAAGTTGCAAGCCTCATGCATAGTGTACTAATAGTGCTCGCACCTTGTCCTAATTAGCTTGGACTACCTGGATTATCACCGCAATACATATGCTTTAACCAAGTATCACAAAGGGGTACCTCTATGCCGCTTGTACAAAGGTCTAAGGAGAAAGCTCGCATTTGGATTTCTCGCTTTTGATTATTCTCAACTTAGACATCCATACCGGGACAACATAGACAACGAGATAATGGACTCCTCTTTTAATGCTTTAAGCATTCAACAACAATTAATTCTTTTCTCATTAGAGATTTGAGGATGTTTGTCCAAAACTGAAACTTCCACCATGGAACATGGCTTTAGTTAGCGGCCCAATGTTCTTCTCTCACAATATGCATGCTCAAACCATTCAACTCAGTGTAGATCGCCCTTACTTCCGACAAGTCGAACATGCATAGCAACTCACATGAAATTCAACAACAAGTTGATGGCGTTCCCCGGTAAACATGGTTATCGCACAACAAGCAACTTAATAAGAGATAAAGTGCATAATTACATATTCAATATCACAATAGTTTTTAAGCTATTTGTCCCATGAGCTATATATTGCAAAGGTGAATGATGGAATTTTAAAGGTAGCACTCAAGCAATTTACTTTGGAATGGCTGGAAAATACCATGTAGTAGGTAGGTATGGTGGACACAAATGGCATAGTGGTTGGCTCAAGTATTTTGGATGCATGAGAAGTATTCCCTCTCGATACAAGGTTTAGGCTAGCAAGGTTATTTGAGGCAAACACAAGGATGAACTAGTACAGCAAAACTCACATAAAAGACATATTGAAAGCATTATAATACTCTATACCGTCTTCCTTGTTGTTCAAACTCAAAACTAGAAATTATCTAGACCTTAGAGAAACCAAATATGCAAACCAAATTTTAGCATGCTCTATGTATTTCTTCATTAATGGGTGCAAAGCATATGATGCAAGAGCTTAAACATGAGCACAACAATTGCCAAGTATCACATTACCCAAAACATTTATAGCAATTACTACATGTATCATTTTCCAATTCCAACCATATAACAATTTAACGAAGGAGAAACTTCGCCATGAATACTATGAGTAGAAACCAAGGACATATTTGTCCATATGCTACAGCGGAGTGTGTATCTCTCCCATAAAGTGAATGCTAGGATCCATTTTATTCAAACAAAACAAAAACAAAACGACGCTCCAAGAAAAAGCACATAAGATGTGGCCGAATAAAAATGTAGTTTCAGGGGAGGAACCTGATAATTTGTTGATGAAGAAGGGGATGCCTTGGGCATCCCCAAGCTTAGACGCTTGAGTCTTCTTGATATATGCAGGGGTGAACCACCGGGTGCATCCCCAAGCTTAGAGCTTTTCACTCTCCTTGATCATGTTGCATCATACTCCTCTCTTGATCCTTGAAAACTTCCTCCACACCAAACTCGAAACAACTCATTAGAGGGTTAGTGCACAATATAAATTGACATATTCAGAGGTGACACAATCATTCTTAACACTTCTGGACATTGCATAATGCTACTGGACATTAGTGGATCAAAGAAATTCATCCAACATAGCGAAAGAGGCAATGCGAAATAAAAGGCAGAATCTGTCAAAACAGAACAGTTCGTATTGACGAATTTTAAAATGGCACCAGACTTGCTCAAATGAAAATGCTCAAATTGAATGAAAGTTGCGTACATATCTGAGGATCATGCACGTAAATTGGCATAATTTTCTGAGCTTCCTGCAGGGCAGTGGGCTCAGATTCGTGACAGCAAAGAAATCTGGAACTGCGCAGTAATCCAAATCTAGTACTTACTTTTCTATCAACGGCTTAACTTGGCACAACAAATGTCACGCCCCGAAACCGGGCCTAGTCGTGACAACGCCACATATTTATAACCTTCCGATTATAAACATGTAAGGCTAAAAACTAAGACATATAATAAAGGTAAAAAAAACACTTTATTCATTATCTTTTCTATTACACAAGTCATGAAGCAATATTTATTTTCCCTTCCCGTGTACTACTCCTACGCTTCTCCATCAAACTCACCAAAACCTATTTCTGCAAAATAATGAAAATGGCAATGGTGAGTATGAGGGCATACTCAGCAAGTAGATACAACGGAAGAATAGATGACCAATAAATTAGGAGGAATCAAATGAACAATAACAAAGTGTCAGTCGGAATCGGATATCATGGATACATCAAAAGAATGGAACTTAACGAAAATAGACAAGGAATATATTGGCATCACACATGACAGCAAGCTTCCCAACCCGGGAGTCACAGGGGTGAATATCCACACTTATACGCTCTGCAGAGGGGTACTCCGACATCGACAGTCTTGACTAGCTCCACCGACGCTAGCCAAGCAGTGTTCTTTTATCCGCTAAGACCCGTACACTCTGACCTACTGATGTCGGTCGCTCCTACGGATCCATCACCGACACGTTCCCGAACAGAGGCCGTCCCCAGCGGAGAACACAGACAGTCCCATACCTGAACTGTGACCGGTACAATATGTTTGCCGTCGTGATACCAATACAACAAGATCAAGATATTCGCAGGTAAATGATACAATCACTATCTTGAGATCAACAACCTCAAGGCTCCACACGAGCTCCTGCAGATTATGATATTTCAACAAGCCGGAGATGACTACCCGTCTCTCTCCAACAACAAAATGATCAAACATGACCAAGGATCATGTGCAACAATATTCAGCATGATAACGAGGATTCAACAATAGCAATATGATAACAAGGATTCAAGTGATATTCAAAGGGAATTCAAGTGAAGGAGGTTAGCTGAACAGCTACTTGCATGATCAACGAGGATAACAATGGATTAGGATAAGTTACTACTTGCCTCGGTGACACCCCTGTCAGCAATATCAGTACTATGGAACGACCATTCCCACCTAGCGATGAAAACCAAGTGTATATCCACCACTCTATGGATCTGCTCTCATGTTCATTTCGGCAGCATCTCTGTATTCCCTTCTTGATAAATTTGTATTGGCATAGCTCTCTCACTGGCGTGTCTCTATTTCTCTATCTACGGACTCAGGTTGACTAGTGTAAACTAACCACAGCAGTAGCTATTTATAGAACGTGAGAACCGTCTATGTGACTAAAAATCTAAACTGCGTGTGACACTACAACTTTCTCTCCTATCTCTAGGTGACACGTATAAGCTGACTCATTTTCCTTGGACATGCAGAGGTCCACGCAGGACTGGCCGACCTTGCCGACATATCTCAGCTCCATCCGTTTGTACTTGAGGCCGTGCGTGTAAAAGAATTCCAAAGCTAAATCTGCTTTGGTACTACTACTAGTTAGCTCCAGCGATACAAGTATATATATGCATTAGCAGTACTAGTGAACATGCATAAGCAAATCAAATCAATTGAAGTCTCTACTTTGATTAGCCCCTTCATTTTTATTTAACATGCAAAGATTAATATTCATCTTCAACATTACAGATTAGCAAAAACAGAAATGAAAAACCAAATATTATTTTACTCAAAGTATTTATTCAGCTGGAAAATCTGGGTTATCACATTCTACCCACCTTATTGGAATTTCGTCCCCGAAATTCAAGACCAAACCAAACTTACATTTTCTAAAACTAAAATGCGTCATTTTATCTAACAACTTTGCCAAAAATTATTGGTGGTTAAGAACAAGAAGCATGCATCATGCTATACGGAGCAAAGTCAAGCAAATGCGTTATAAATACTAGTGTACTATTCTAGCAGAACATCCCATCATGGCAATCCATAATATGGTACTGCAATCAAAGGCATCCAATAGGAATAAAAATACTACATCCAAGCGATTCTAACTTACGCGCTAAAACTACCCTGTTATCCCATATTTGTTGCAAAATTTTATTGTTGTTTAACCTAAGCTCTGATACCACTAAATTGTCACGCCCCGAAACCGGGCCTAGTCGTGACAACGCCACATATTTATAACCTTCCGATTATAAACATGTAAGGCTAAAAACTAAGACATATAATAAAGGTAAAAAAAACACTTTATTCATTATCTTTTCTATTACACAAGTCATGAAGCAATATTTATTTTCCCTTCCCGTGTACTACTCCTACGCTTCTCCATCAAACTCACCAAAACCTATTTCTGCAAAATAATGAAAATGGCAATGGTGAGTATGAGGGCATACTCAGCAAGTAGATACAACGGAAGAATAGATGACCAATAAATTAGGAGGAATCAAATGAACAATAACAAAGTGTCAGTCGGAATCGGATATCATGGATACATCAAAAGAATGGAACTTAACGAAAATAGACAAGGAATATATTGGCATCACACATGACAGCAAGCTTCCCAACCCGGGAGTCACAGGGGTGAATATCCACACTTATACGCTCTGCGGAGGGGTACTCCGACATCGACAGTCTTGACTAGCTCCACCGACGCTAGCCAAGCAGTGTTCTTTTATCCGCTAAGACCCGTACACTCTGACCTACTGATGTCGGTCGCTCCTACGGATCCATCACCGACACGTTCCCGAACAGAGGCCGTCCCCAGCGGAGAACACAGACAGTCCCATACCTGAACTGTGACCGGTACAATATGTTTGCCGTCGTGATACCAATACAACAAGATCAAGATATTCGCAGGTAAATGATACAATCACTATCTTGAGATCAACAACCTCAAGGCTCCACACGAGCTCCTGCAGATTATGATATTTCAACAAGCCGGAGATGACTACCCGTCTCTCTCCAACAACAAAATGATCAAACATGACCAAGGATCATGTGCAACAATATTCAGCATGATAACGAGGATTCAACAATAGCAATATGATAACAAGGATTCAAGTGATATTCAAAGGGAATTCAAGTGAAGGAGGTTAGCTGAACAGCTACTTGCATGATCAACGAGGATAACAATGGATTAGGATAAGTTACTACTTGCCTCGGTGACACCCCTGTCAGCAATATCAGTACTATGGAACGACCATTCCCACCTAGCGATGAAAACCAAGTGTATATCCACCACTCTATGGATCTGCTCTCATGTTCATTTCGGCAGCATCTCTGTATTCCCTTCTTGATAAATTTGTATTGGCATAGCTCTCTCACTGGCGTGTCTCTATTTCTCTATCTACGGACTCAGGTTGACTAGTGTAAACTAACCACAGCAGTAGCTATTTATAGAACGTGAGAACCGTCTATGTGACTAAAAATCTAAACTGCGTGTGACACTACAACTTTCTCTCCTATCTCTAGGTGACACGTATAAGCTGACTCATTTTCCTTGGACATGCAGAGGTCCACGCAGGACTGGCCGACCTTGCCGACATATCTCAGCTCCATCCGTTTGTACTTGAGGCCGTGCGTGTAAAAGAATTCCAAAGCTAAATCTGCTTTGGTACTACTACTAGTTAGCTCCAGCGATACAAGTATATATATGCATTAGCAGTACTAGTGAACATGCATAAGCAAATCAAATCAATTGAAGTCTCTACTTTGATTAGCCCCTTCATTTTTATTTAACATGCAAAGATTAATATTCATCTTCAACATTACAGATTAGCAAAAACAGAAATGAAAAACCAAATATTATTTTACTCAAAGTATTTATTCAGCTGGAAAATCTGGGTTATCACAACAAAACTCAAAACTAAGATAAGGAGAGGTTGCTACAGTAGTAAACAACTTCCAAGACACAAAATAAAAACAAAGTACTGTAGGTAAAAACATGGGTTGTCTCCCATAAGCGCTTTTCTTTAACGCCTTTCAGCTAGGCGCAGAAAGTGTGTATCAAGTATTATTGAAGGGTGGTGCATTCTCAGCGAGGTGTGGAGTTTTATCAACTAGGCATATTATATTAGATACATAAGTTTTAGCATCTCCCTTTTCATTAGTCTTAGGTGTGCTACTCTCATCAAACAAATTTTCAGGAACAAGCCAAGCATAGTTATTTTCTAGTGCATCATTCATAGCTAGGAGCTTACATGGTATTGGTGCTTTGATCTCCCCTCCATCATCAATATTATTAGTGTATCTTATTCTATCCATATCCATCTTTTCAAGGAGACTAACAAAATTAGTAGGAGAACCAAGCATATTAAATTTAGCAAACACCTTTCTAGCTTCTCTTGCTAGACCACCAAATTCTCTAAGAAGGGTTTCTAATACAAAATCTTTCTTTTCCCCTTCTTCCATATCACCAAGCGTGAAAAACATGTGTTGGATTATAGGATTAAGATTAACAAATTTAGTTTCCAACAAGCGAACTAAATGTGCGGCAGCAATTTCATAAGTAGGCGCAAGATCTACCAAGTGTCTATCTTCAAAATTTTCAATGGTACTAACATGGTTGAAGAATTCTTCTATATTATTTCTCCCAACTATAGACCCACGTCCTACCGGTATGTTCTTTGTGGTAAAATCAAAAGGAAACATGATGAAATAAGTAAAGTAAATGCAAGTAAACTAATTTTTTTGTGTTTTCGATATAGCAAACAAGATAGCAAATAAAGTAAAACTAGCAACTAATTTTTTTGTATTTTGATATAGTGCAGCAAACAAAGTAGTAAATAAAATAAAGCAAGACAAAAACAAAGTAAAGAGATTGAGAAGTGGAGACTCCCCTTGCAGCGTGTCTTGATCTCCCCGGCAACGGCGCCGTAAAATATGCTTGATGGCGTGTATTTCACACGTTCGTTGGGCAACCCCAAGAGGAAGGTATGATGAGCACAGACAGCAAGTTTTCCCTCGAGAAAGAAACCAAGGTTTATCGAACCAGGAGGAGCCAAGAAGCACGTTGAAGGTTGATGGCGGCGAGATGTAGTGCGGCGCAACACCGCAGATTCCGGCGCCAACGTGGAACCTGCACAACACAACCAAGCTACTTTGCCCCAACGAAACGAGTGAGGTTGTCAATCTCACCGGCTTGCTGTAACAAAGGATTAACCGTATTGTGTGGAATATGATTGTTTGCAGAGAAAACAAGTAGAACAAGTATTGCAGTAGATTGTATTTCAAGTAAAGAGAATTGGACCGGGGTCCACAGCTCACTAGAGGTGTCTCTCCCATAAGACGAACAGCATGTTGGGTGAACAAATTACAGTTGGGCAATTGACAAATAAAGAGAGCATGACCATGCACATACATATCATGATGAGTATAGTGAGATTTAATTGGGCATTACGACAAAGTACATAGACCGCCATCCAACCGCATCTATGCCTAAAAAGTCCACCTTCGAGGTTATCATCCGAACCCCTCCAGTATTAAGTTGCAAGCAACGGACAATTGCATTAAGTATGGTGCGTAATGTAATCAACAACTACATCCTTAGACATAGCATCAATGTTTTATCCCTAGTGGCAACAAGCACAACACAACCTTAGAACTTTCTCGTCATCGTCCCAGGTGTCAATGCAGGCATGAACCCACTATCGAGCATAAGTACTCCCTCTTGGAGTTAAAAGCATCTACTTGGCCAGAGCATCTACTAATAACGGAGAGCATGCAAGATCATAAACAACACATAAGCATAACTTTGATAATCAACGTAACAAGTATTCTCTATTCATCGGATCCCAACAAACGCAACATATAGAATTACATATAGATGATCTTGATCATGATAGGCAGCTCACAAGATCCGACAATGATAGCACAATGGGGAGAAGACAACCATCTAGCTACTGCTATGGACCCATAGTCCAGGGGTAGACTACTCACTCATCACACCGGAGGCGACCATGGCGGTGTAGAGTCCTCCGGGAGATGATTCCCCTCTCCGGCAGGTGCCGGAGGCGATCTCCAGGATCCCCCGAGATGGGATCGGCGGCGACGGCGTCTCGCAATGTTTTCCGTATCGTGGCTCTCGGTACCGGGGGTTTCGTCACGGAGGCTATTTGTAGGCGGAAGGGCAGGTCAAGAGGCGGCACAGGGGGCCCACACCACAGGCCGGCGCGGCCAAGGGGGGCCGCGCCGCCCTAGGGTTTGGCGCCCCCGTGGCCCCTCTTCGTCTCTCCTTCGGACTTCCGGAAGCTTCGTGAGAAAATAGGCCTCCGGGCTTTTATTTCGTCCAATTCCGAGAATATTTCTTTACTAGGATTTCTGAAACCAAAAACAGCAGTAAAACAAAGAATCGGCACTTCGGCATCTTGTTAATAGGTTAGTTCCAGAAAATGCACGAATATGACATAAAGTGTGCATAAAACATGTAGATAACATCAATAATGTGGCATGGAACACAAGAAATTATCGATACGTTGGAGACGTATCACAACGCAAAGCATGTAGCCAAAGAAACCAGTAGCAAAAAAGCAAGGCAACGCCTGTAAGAGTTCAAACTGAATAAATTAGTATTGGCAGTTTTATTGGTACTTCTCCTCATGAACAACGAATTTATCAGTGTTTGGCTTCAAATAAGAACAGTATTCTTTTGTGAAAAGTACAATTGCAGGGTTTAGGTGGAATGTACCTAGAGGAAAACCAGCTTCATCCTGATATCAGTCCATCAGGCTGGAGCTGAATCTCCAGCATTGCTTGGTTTTCTCTGTCAATCTACTGCTGCTATAGCAAATTTCAGCGTTAGTAAACATTCATGCATCATCACTTGGATCATGCATGTCTCCACTTCTCGTTGACTTTCTCCCGGCAATGGTTGTGACCCCTGCATATACATTACTCAACTTGTCACAGATCTCTTCGTTACAAATTACAAATTCATGATTTTCGTTTATGCTAGATGATTCAGAGAGATAAAAAAAACATTAAAAGACAAACAAAATTAGCACAAAAGGTGAAAGTAGGATGCTTAGGGACCCTATATACATTATAATAACATATGCACAGACCCCGCAATAAGACATTTTAGCTTACCTATCCAGAACATAAATATGGCCTTGTCATCACCCTCGCCTCTTGGGCCTCCCATAGACATGACCAGATAATCCTTCAGGCGAACTCACGACAATCTGTGGCCTGTTATCTACATGGTTTAATGACATTTGCTCATAACAAACAATTCAATAGTAGCACAATATATTCAGTTACCTATAAAACAAATGAACAAAACCATACAGTTTTTTGGCGAGGGCAAGGAATCATGCTGACCCGAGGAAAAGACTGGGAGGCGACCAGGTCCAGAGACGTTTGTCGAACTACGGTGGAGGTGCCGGCACATGCCAACGTTGCTCTAGTTAGCGCCAGTCTTCCGGAGAAGGTCAGCCTCATCTCCATCCTAGCGTAGCAATCAGCGTACTATATGATTTCATTGTCCTCTGTTTGTAAAGAATAGCATAGAGAAATAGTAGAATTAACAGAACTTCTAATTTCAGTGAGATCTAGTCCAAAAAAAACAGAGTAGAAGTCGAACTATTTAAACAATTTAAGACAAACGAATAAATGTTGTTATGCATCCAATATTCCTCAATCAACTAAGAAGTGGAACAAAAGTTTTGCTATACACGAAAATTCAATTGTAGCCACACGGAACACATACCTAGGTCTGTAGCAAAAGTGAACCGGAAGCTCCAGCTTCCTCGCGGATTTTAGGAAGCAGGCGGGCAACTCCTGGCCGTCCTCCGGCCGGCGTAGACGATCAGACCGGAGTGGAGCAAAAGTTCTGCTATATACCACTCACACCCCTCCTCCTTCATTCTCTGCAGCCAAGAGGAATGAGAGTGAGAGAAGACATCGATCGAGGAAGAGACACAGAGAACCGGGAAAATAGTAACTCAAATATTTGTGCCGCCTGCCGGTTCCTCTAAGCTAGCTGTTTACAAATTGAATGCTAAAACGAGGGAGATAGTAAAGGATGCCCAAGAGTCATGACATGATCGAGAGCAGAGAAATTTACACAATTCAAAGAAATAATGGCCCTGCTCCCCGTCTCATACCATCGCAAACATAAGTGAAGTTATGATCAGCTCCCACAACTTGAAAAAAATATAGTTTCAGCTTTTACCAAAAAAAATCCTAAGCAACATATGCTTCAAACTAAATACTTTAGGCATAATCCAGAAGTGCCTATCCATGTTCTAACATGTGAACATGTGCATCAGTTGCAGAAAATAACAGAGTAATAAACAATCTACATTGGTATAGTCCTATCCCTTCACTAATGAACATGACAGGAACAAAATGCCATTATTATCAAACTAAACATGATCCAGTGTTCACATCACACGCTCGCTGAACATCCAAATCATGCAAGAACACAAGAACCACACACAAACACATGTCTCACTCTTAGAAAAACAAATCAGAACGAGGCATCATACCTTCAGGAGCCAATTCGAGTATTTCTCCTACAACCACACCTTGCAAACCCTGGAAGCTCTTCACCATTAGACCAACCTACTCAACACAGAAGGAAAAGTTAAACCTCAAAAGCATCAGTTGGTGGTTGCAAGATTTACATCGCTCAAATAGCAGAATAAGCTATAAATTTTACTTAATTTAGTATTAAGAATTAGCCTGTAATTTACACCAATCCATCAAAGTGCTGCAGTAACATACGACAATTTAGTATGATTTCTTATTATTTTTTCAGCTTTTATGCTTTTGTATATGCTCCGTCAGCAAATTATGGTTATTGTACCGAAAGATGTAGCATCATAAAAGAAGCCTAAAAAGACTACTAATTCCAAGAAGAATATTTCTACTATAAGTAGCAAAGACAAAACAAAGTTTGGTTCAAGATCTTAAGCCCCTTGCCAATACCACCCCTTAACCAATACCACAGGAATCAGAAACTATACAAATGTTCGCCCCGCGTAAAGAATTTTCACCACTATTCTTAGCTCATACCGCCAATCCCATCACGATTTGAGTTAACGGTCCAATCTCTTCTGTTAACTCATCTACCTAACCCTCTGCCTCACCTTGTTCTGCTACACCTCCCTTTGTTGCCTCCACTCCATCTAATCCGTTGACCAAGTACTCAAGCACACCCATCGACGCCATCAACCACAACCATCCACGACATGAGTCAACCGCTGCTCGTCCTAAGATTTACCTAACACTTGATAGAGGACAAAACAGATAGAACATTTTAGAATCCTAAGATAATATGTTGTCATTTCAGAATCCTAAAACAACACATTTAGAGAAATAGTAGGAAATCTTAAAGAAATGTATTTTTTTTAAATGATAATGCAATCTGTTAGAAAGCCATCACTGTCCAACGCCACAGTCCAAGCTAATGTACATCGCTATCTTGGAGAAGAACTTAAGAGGGGAAAAAGACCACCATTGATGGGTAAGTAAAAGATCCACATTATTAAAATTTTCATTGGTAATCCACACATTTAGCTTCTTCACCACCCTATTAGCTTAACGCCTTAACGGTTGACACCCTGTATGTTAATATGGAAACATATATTTAGATAACTTATAAAATCCAAGCAATTCCTCTTAACTTGGATGAGCCCTACATTCTTGGTATGTATATACACTTTTGTTTATATTGTGCCCCTCAACCGAAACCTATCCCACGTCATAGTATTTTTATTTCAAAGACATCAGCAGGACATCCAAGTCAATAACTTATAGACGGGCAAGTCTACCACTTTTTGATTTCATTGATAAGTTTGGATAGGCAGAGCTCTCCCAAATCCATGTGATTCTACCATTCTACCAGCAGTGAGTTTAACTCCCAAATGTAGGGATGGCTATAGGGTCAGCCTTGTCGTGTAACTTATGCATGATCTCTCCCTGTAAACGCTGCAGTTCAACCTATATATATCGTGAGTCTAAATGAAAAAAATTGAGCGCGAAGTTTCAGTTCTCATTTTATCAAACAAATGCATCACCAAATCACTCGGGCAGGGTAAATTAACTACACATGAAAGGTACCATCCACGGTGAACCATACTGCCTTCAGTAAAGCTATGCACTGGAAGTTTCATTTAGAATGAAGATGTAAAAAATATACTATGTCATGAACTGCAATACTACCTCACTGGGAAGATGCATCCTTTTATACAGATGCTACAATTGTGTAACTTACTTTATATATAATGTACACTTCCCAAAAGTACCATCCAACCATACTGCCTTCAGTAAAGCTATGCACTGGAAGTTTCATTTAGAATGAAGATGTAAAAAATATACTATGCCATGAACTGCAATACTACCTCACTGGGGAAAGTGCATCCTTTTATACAGATGCTCACTTTGGTTCCCACCCCCACCGTCTGTCTAGACCGCTGCACTGCACCCTGCGCTCACCGGTGCTCACTGTCGTCCCACATGGCTCGAGCCACCGCCAGCATACTCGATGTTCGCCAGGATATTCTGTACAACTATATTAAATCTCTGAACGATCTATTCTTACCCAAGTCTGACCTAGACGGTGAGGCCATGGGCGTCACCTGCGTCTGCAGGCAGTACAATAGGGGAAGGGTCGCCACATGCTTCAACTTAACATCAAATCTTAAGTTTCTGATTGCTACGCCATGTTGTGGCCACCCCTTAATATTAATTGTTCATGCCTGCAGTAAATATTCACAATATTCACATCTTCTAGCTATCTTGGGAAGGGGATCAACACCAATATTCATGCACTCTATTTCGTGAGCTTTTGACTGAACCATAACACACAATACCAAAATTGCGATTAGATAACAAATTGCAACCTAGCAGTATACTAAAGAGGAGGACAAATATATTACCAGCTGAAGAAAATGCTGGGCAACAAGCTTGGAAAACAAATTGGATTCCTCAGAACTCTAAATATTCATATATGGAAAATATGACCAGAAAAATAAATTAAAAATCCAATACACATCCAAATATATATGTAGATCTAGAGAACATGAGCGAGACCTGGCTCCAATCTCTGTGCAAGTCCAAGAATGAGAAATAGCCATCACAGAGCATGCAAGATAACAAATTGGGGAGAAGTAGAAGTGTATAACGGACACATGGGGTCACAATGTAGGTAAAGGGCCGTACCTCGCCGACCGTAACCGACGCTTCCTCCTCCGTCCGCCGCCCGCAGCATCCGTATCCGAGCCACCGCACATCCCCGCACCGAAGAAGTACCGCCGTACATGGATCTCATGAGGCAGCACCATCACGCAGACCGCGCCCCGCTGTCTCATGTGGGGCCCGATCTGTGCACAGAAAGAGAAAGTGAGAGAGGGACTGCACGCTGCCCATGACGATGAGGAGCACGAGCTGCAGAGAGCTCAAACCTAAAAATGGCGCAGAGCTCCACAGCCTTGGGCAACAACCGACAGCAAGAAAACGCAGTCTCTACATGGCCAAATATAGCTCAGTCACCAATAATTCAGAAGTTGCATAATATTGCACTACTACCAGGCTCACTTTTGATCACAAAACAAGAAGCAAGCCTATGTGCTTGCCAGATCAGGGTGTTAAAGTAGCACATAAGAAATTGCACAAATAAATCTAAAATATATAGGATTGGGAGCAGGGAGGGAGGAAGGAGAGCTGGGACCGAGCCTCCCATGGATGTATTTCCTCCTCTAGGCCAGCGCCGCCCCAAGCGCACCATCCACCCATCGCCGCCCCCAGCAAGCCCAGAGAAGTGCTACACTGGCTAGCATGTGCTCATCCATCCAATCGCTACTTTCTCATCAGAAAGTCAATACCTAGGACCTTCTGTAGTTCTGTTAAAAATGTAACTAAATATATGAGTCAAGTGACAACACCTTGATTATCCAAGGGTTTTCCTAGTATTTAATAGTCTCGTAACATCTGAGAAATCAATCAAGAGAAATATCCAACCTAGAATACATATGTATTATCATATTCCCCTAGTGGACACTTTTAGTAGCATCGGTTGCCGGTGTACGATCAAAAAGTGCATTGATGCTTAGCGAGAAAAGTCCAGCACACGGAAACGAAAGTATGTAAGTCGTGTTACTTAGCGAAGTGGATGATTACATATAGAACCTACACTCATATAATGCCTGGAGGAGAAGTTTCACTGAAGAGTACATACCAGTAAGACATTTAATCGAACAGCAGCTCCACAACCTTGACACGACCAACTGCATATTGAAAGCAAAAGCCCATATGACCAAAAATATTATAGAAATTTGAAAGACTACAACAGATATGTGATTTTGATGTAGTATTCCAGAAATATATAAGGCTACTTATCATAAATCCAGGAATAAATTCATGTATTGACCACAAGGATTCGCAAATGGTCTGATATTCTATCCAATTTATCAAATCACTAAGCAGGGCTCAAGAACGGAGAAGCATACACATTGATGAAAAGAGTCGTAGGCTCTGGAATATATGCACTCGAATAGTTGTTCAAGAATTAAATACATATTGGGAAAATGAAACAGCTACAGATTTCCAATGGCAGAAAAAATAACTGCTTAAGTACATATATTCCTCAGGTCTGATTATTTTCCAAAAACAACTTAAGATATGTATGTGTCAATAATATTCTAAAGGTGCACCTGGGCTCATCTGTTGTTATATACTTATAATTATAATGCAAAATCAAATCATTCTGTAACAAAGAAATATTAGCAGGCATACTCACTGAATCAAATGAATACTCATAGGTGCAAATAGATAGATGTGTTTTTCAGACATGTCATACATTTTGTAGTGACATGGGGACTAAGCAAACAGGGAAGAATAGAAAGAAATCCCACTCTAATTAAATTTTATGTCAGCACTAATTACATTCTGTAAAATGCATGAAACTAAGAAGTGCGATGAAATACAACAGGGGCAACATTACAAGTATATAGCATAATTATCTATCACTTTTTGCAAGCACAATACTAATTCATGGAACCAAAATATCTGAAAGGACCTTGAGATCTCTGCCTCAACTAAATTGCAACACAAACCATTTGTTACAGGTTCAGTTAAATGTGTTAATCACAAAGGCACATAATCACATGAAGGTCTAGCAAAAGAAATATCTCACATGATCACAAAGGCACATAATCACAGTCAACAACTTTTATGGGATCAATTGCTGCTCCACCTCTGGCCCCAGATCCGACCCAGCGCCGCACGTCGACCCCCCTCCCTACTACTCCACCACCAGAACCACCTCCCTCTCCCACTTCTCCAACCCCGCCTTGACCAAAAAAACGAGGCTGATGGGCACGAACCTGGTCATCCGGGATGGATTCTTGCAGTTCCTCCTCCCTCCCGCCACCACCGCCGCCCCCATCCGCCTCTCGTCCCGTCCATGGCACCGGATGGCGACTAGGACGATGACGAGGGAGTCCATCGCACCGCGATCGGAGTTACCGTTGTTGCGGAGAGAGGGATGCCGCCCGGCCGCCGCCGGTGGCCTTTGAAGAGGCGACCAGGACAAGCACCGGTCGATTTGCCTGCCTCCGTCCCCGCTTCCCTCATCCTCATGGTCGCCACCCACCTCCGTCCCTTGATGTCGTGCTGCCTCCAACCCGCCTGCTCCATCCTCCCGTCGACGTGTCATGGGCGGGGCCGGTCGATCCGCCGCTCGCTGTGGAGTTCACCCCGGCGGCTGGATCCGAGGAGGAGGCGCCCGGTGGGAGGAGGTGCTGGCCTGCTGGGCTGGGGAAAGATGGGACGGCGCTGGACCGGCCGGGGACCGCGAGGAGAGACGTGGAGGCGGCGGATTCGGGAGGAGGAGAGTGGGGGAGAATGAGAGGCGGGGCAGGGGATTGGGAGAGGAGGGAAGCTCCCGATAGGCTAGGGTTTCCACCGTGGGTGTGATCTGGGTGACCTGAAACAAGGAGCGTCGCTGCCTCTGTCCGCTGGTCCCGCACACGTCTGGTCCCAGCCGTCAGTGACCCATCCAGAAGAGACCACCGGTGCAAAACGAAACTACTACATCCGACGGTTGCTGTGAAAAGTGGGACTCAAAAATTACTGTTGCATGTGGATTGGACGACCCAGATTCGTTTGCCCCTTCAGACCCCCTGGTTGAGAGGGTAGTCTTTGAACATTTATAGAAGTAATATGAGTATTTTCTCAAGCCATAAACATATGGATTCAGCACGAACCGGAGGATAAACCTCGCTCCATTGGGGTTTCACTTACTGATTTTTGAACTGTTCAAGAACACATTTATATCTAACAGCATTGCGTAAATTATTTTAGAGAAGACAATACATGAACTGATGCATACATGGCACTCCCTATCTTCTAGCATCTTCATCTGTACACATCTGACTTATTGTATACTGTGGAAACCACATGAAGCAGCATGCACCTGTCCATGTATATAATCTGTGTTTGCCCGACCAAGATGTATGTAGCTACCAATGGTATAGTCATTCGCTCCCGGAAGACAGCGCATTTGCGTCGATCCAGTCGAAAGCAAGTGGACTGAGGAAGGCATCAGGAATTCCAAAAGAGCTGACGATAGCAAGCGCATGGGGCCTCAGTTCACTGCAGAGTGCCATGACTTCTTTCCTGACGGTGGCTACATTGTCCCGCGACAAATAGCCGTATCTCAGAAAAGATGCAGATTCATCTATGCATACCGTAACATAAATAGACCTCAGTAAGCCCAATACATCCTGCAAATGCAAAATTCAAAGTGACGTGAAGATTATTATCATAGAAGAAGTAAAGAAGGGGCTGACTTAGGGAAATTTCAGCTAGCGTCGCAAAGCGAAAATACCTTTAAAGAACCAGCAGGAGTTTTCATCTCGTCCGCCAAAAATATTTGCAAAATCGTTCGCTCAGTAAACGCTCTAGCTAAGTCTTCACCAATTTGGTAGCTCTGGATGAATGCCATTCGCATTAGTCTTAGAGGAAGTTTATATCAGCAAGAAAATGTGCAGTAGGAAGTGATTTTTACCAGCATGAAAGCCTTCTCCCTGCTCTCTCCTTGTGCCAGATAGTGAGATACCTCTTTCGTGAACTGTTTTAGTAAATCCCGCTCCCTTAAGCAGAACAAATCCATCTATCCATATGCACATTGCCAACATAAAGACGAGATATATACAGAGATATATTATCAGTGAAGAACCAAATTAAAATTCTTTACCTGGAACTTGGAGCTCCTTAATATGCCACTTGTCAGACTACCAGGAATAGCAGGGCAAGGACCATTCAAATGTTCTAATCCCAATCCCTTGAATGGCTTCTTCTTTTTCTGTGTCGCTACTAATTCAGCATACAGGGCTTTGCTTACCTGCATCAACAAGATTAAAATAGGTTCAATGAAGCCAAGCTTGAAGTACCTTTAGAACACATGCATAAACGATGAGCAACAAGAAGTAAAAATAACCTGCTGCAGTAGAACATTGTTGTCACCCTCAAATGTAGACTGCACATCAAATTCAGCTTTCAAAATTCCTACACGGCTATCAGTCTTCAAACCTTGGCCACCACAGGCTTCACGGCACTCCTGATAGAAGTGAAAGAAAATCCAGTGAGAACCACTGATCCAAGCATAGAAAAAAATATACTCATAACACTTTTAACATTTTAACAATACCTGAAGCGTGGTCATATTCTGCCAGGTTAGTGTAGCCTTCAGAGCACTAGAGTACACGTGTATCGCTTTACTAGCTTCAGGTGTTCTCTTCACGTACATATTTTTCATAAAATTACTAGCACTGCTCATCATACATCTGCATAACAAAAAAATATATATTGGCATATGATGATCTTTGCTAAGTAGCAGTGAAAACTACGGCCAGCATTAATGACTCCAATTATAGGGGATACATCCTACAGTTCCATAACTATGTTATACACATGTGGAATTTCATAACAAAAATAATGTAGTCCAGTGCCGAACATCGGAGCAGTGATGTTAACAATTGGGAAGAACTAAAAATTGGCTACCTACAACAACAAACTTGATGTGCAAAAACTACCCTCGCATGAGAAAGAAGCATATGTATACTGAATTATTGACTGAAGATAGTATAAGCCAAGGCAAGAAAGTAGGTTACGCTTTTGCGAGCAAAGGTAGGAGGCGCCTCTGGTGACTGGGATAATCAAGTAGCAGCATTTCAGGGCCATCTGGTGTAATTGAAAAGGCCCTCCTTGACAAAGCATATCTCACAGCAATTGCTAGGCCTACCTGTAAGCATGGAAAAGAAAGAGTACATAAGCACGTTTATATAATACCAGGGCATGGAAAATTAATTGAAAAGCAAATTCATCTGGCTGACCAGTACTGGTTACTGACTCAGTGACTGGCACTTGCCGGTCTGCACTAGGCCTAAAATATTTTTAAAAACAACAAAATATGCTGTTCCAATGTGCTTGGTTGGTGACTTGACATTTTTAGCAATCTCTGTTAGTGTTTTAAATATTCTTGTGCACTTAAAATTCATGTTTCCGACCAAGCTTGTCTGGATGATCAAAAGTGCACAGACTCGTAATCTGTCCTTGTCTATATGGATGGTATTCCACTTTGCCTGAGCCAAACTCCCTTTACTAGCTCCCACAGGTTTAGCCTATCGAGTCTAGCTTCCTGTTTCTACAAGCTTATGGAGCTCTATACCTCTGGAACTCGTAAAGACAAATTATGGAAGGATTTCCACGTATTTACAGAAAAGGAAGGTCGCAAGACATACCTTTGAAATATAAACAGAGCTGACCGCAATATTGACCCGGCCAAGCGTGAGAGGAGATAAAAATGCTGCAAACCTCTGCAAATAAAAGTATAAAACACATGTAGCAAACTGTGAAGCTTTTTTCAACAGCTTCTCCCTCTCTTGGTATGTGTGAGATAGAGAAAGAAGGGGTGAATGGGTGGGGTGAGATACCTGATCTGGGTCATCTATCGTGCTAACGTATTGACCATCAGGCAAAACATCAGCAACCAGATTCAGCAAGTTCTCTCGAGGAACGCGTATATTGTTAAACCTGATAGAACAGACAGATTTGGTTGATATACAATGAATGGCATACGATAGAAAAAAGGATGCACAAACGCAATGACTCACCAAATGCGACCATTATCAACACCATTTAGTCCAATTTTATGGCCACAGTCAGCTATATGGATATTAGGCAACACACTCTCATCTTGATCTCTAATCTGAGCTACAAAAGCGTGGACTCCCTCATTTCTTCCATTTATATGGAGCTGAGCAAAGACTATTGTATGTGTAGCATGCTGTAAAAGGAGGAGAATACTTATGTAAGTCAGAAAAAAATTGCAAAGCATATATGAACACAACAAGATTAGTGAAATTTGATCTCACATTAGCAGCTCCACCAATCCAGTACTTCTGAGCTGACTCGCAAGGAGTATTTATCACAAACTCTCTTGTTTGGGAATCATAAGTTGCTATTGTCTCAATTCCTCTTACCTTCAAGTTAGTCAATAGAAGATGAGAAGAGACACTTCATCAGTACAAGATTAGTGAAATTTGGGAATCATAAGTTACAGAATCCAGAAAAGGTATTATGCCACTTACATTGCTCCCATGTCCCAGTTCTGTCATTGCAAAACAACCTTTAATAAGATAATTTTCCGTGTCTGACAACCACTTGTCATGATGGCGCTTCGTTCCAAGAAACTTGATAGCGCCACCCCTGGAATGCACACATAAAGAAAAAGAAATAAGGAACATCAGAAGATTCTTAAGAAAGCTGGAACCAGTTTCTTTTCCAGGACATGCTTTCTATATATGAAATTGGTCCAAGGAACCACGGGAAAGTCACAGAAATGACCACTCCTAGTTTTCTGGACAAGATTGATTGTCACACACTAGCATACAACCCTTTAAGATTGATTCCAAAAGCATTAATCCCTAGAGAGATCGTCACAAAAGCGGACAGATACAAAAGAGAAAGCCGTAAACTTAGAACGAAATTTGTCGTGAGCTTCAGTGTTGATTAGCTTTTATAACACCATGTTCACCTTAAGTTGCCCGCTAGATGTCCTTGATTTTAAACAATTCAAAAATATCCAACGAATAGAACAAAATGAAAATCTAGCTCTGTTTGGTGTCCTAGTTTTTCTAAAACGAAAGTATTATATAAAACTGCAGTATTTTCTTGCCTAGGCACCAAATACTTCAGTTTTGGAAAAAAGGGGTTCAGACCTCTTTTTTTCTATACTGCAAAATTAGTGCAGTTTTGTAAAAACACGAAGTATATAAACCTGCAGCTTTTGCTAAAGCCAAACACCTCATAGTATTTAATACTTTGGTATTTTCAGAAACCAAAGTATTATTAGATTACTTTAAAAAGTCGTTGTTACCAAACGCACCCTAAAATTTTATACAATCTACAATAATTAGGCAGGAGCGAAATTTCATAATCCTAGTCAAGTTCTACTACTATGAGACAACGGTAATCTGAGTGACAGTCTTCCAAGTTCCGAGTAGCTAATGACACATGGCAGTTGTGATTATTAACATTAGATTATTGTTACAAGCTGCCGGTCCAGAAAAATAGAAGACAAATGAAATGCTAAGTTAAGCATACAGCTGGAAAGGAAAGAGGGGAACCGACGGACAACTAGTGTACCTACCAGAGGAAGAAGTGGACGCCGATCTTGATGACGAGGGAGTGGTCGTAGACGCTGAGGGCCTCGAGCAGCGCGAGCTTGCGGAGCTCGGCCTCGGGCCCTGGCTCCGTGAGCCAGCCACGGAACACGCCCCGGCGCGTGAGGTGCCCGATCCGGCGCATGGTGGCCTCCCGCTGCCCCTCCTTGCCCTCGTTGTAGTCCGGCGACACGAACACCTTCCCGCCGGCGCGGCGCGGGCAGAAGAGCGGGCTCTCCTCCATCGCGCCGAACACCCAGTCGCGGTCCCTCAGGTGGTGCCCGTCGAGGAGCGCGCGGAGCTCCGTCGGCGAGAACGCCGGCGGAGCCTCGGTGGATTCTGGCGGCACGTAGCTCAGGCACGGGGAGGACTGCAGCGCGGCGGGGGCGGTGGAGGTATCGGAGGGGAGGCCGGCGAGGTGGCGGGCGATCGCCGCCGCGCGGCGGGCTGCGGCGGCGGGAGTAGGGTCCATCAGCGCCGGTTGTTGGTTTGGAGAGTCGACGTGGTTGGTAGTAGTCCCTACTTGGAATTGGGAGGGGAAGGGGACAGATAGAGAGCAGAGGAGCGAAGAAGCTTGCGAAATGTTCCAAGCTCCGTGATCACCAACACACTTTCAACAGAAATTGCCGCCGCAACGGAATATCTTTTTTCTATTGTACCGGCCTCCTCTCGTCACAGCGGTAACGTGTGTATGGTCATGTTGATAGTATATTTTACTACTTAGTGACGGTATGAGAACATGGGAGTTCCGTTTTGACTTTGTCCTCTGTGGCGACCTTGGCGATTTGCCGGCGAGTGGCGTGATGCCGTTCTAATCCCCCTCCGATTTCTTCTAGATCTGTCCGATTTCTTTCCTCTAAACTTCCTCAATACACAGATCAGGCTTCTATCCTCTATCCTTCAGCCTCAATCCATCGCTAGACCTTGCAGATTCATCCCATCTGCTCTCTCTGGCGTTTTCCTTTTCTTTGCCAACCAGCATCCAGATCCCCTCACACAGCTTGCTCCTCCACCTTTTCCAGTGACTGGCTCATCTTTTTCCTCTTGGCTGTATCAAGGCTGTCGTGTTATGGAGTGCCACAATCAGAGGTTTGGTTGTTCTGGTCCTTCTGAAATCTTAGGTTTCCCTTGTCAAGCGAATCACATGGGCTATTCCAAGGGAAGATCTAACCCATGGGAGCGCGCAGCAACTGACCCGAACTTCTTTCGGCGGGGGGGTGATACTCCTCCAGTTAGTGACTACAGCGGTGTTTATGGCAGCGGCGTTGGACTTCAAGGCGCCATGGGAGCCATGAATTTTTTATCTTGGAACTGTCGTGGAGTGGGCAAGAACCTGGACAGCAATAAGATGGAGTATTTGGCTAAGCTGATCTACTCGACACACGCTAAGGTAATTTTTGTTTCTGAAACACTAGCTTCCAAATATACTCCCGTTGATCTAGCCAACCGCTTTCCTATACAAGATAGTTTTGTTGTCCCTGCTGAAGACCATGCCGGTGGTCTTTGGATTATGTGGTCTGATGAGATGCAGGTTACTATAGTTTCAGCTAATCAGAATGTCGTGTTAGCTTTTGTTGTAAATACAGCCACTAGCTTTATTTTCTCTTTAGTGTGTGTTTACGGAGACCCACATCATCGTAGAACTAAGGAAATTTGGAGTCAAATCGAAGATTTTGTGATGTCTTGTCCTGGAAAACCTGTTTATTGCATGGGTGATCTTAACAACATCATGTTTCCTTACGAGAAGAGCACGCCTTGGAATATTAATTATCACCGTATGCAAAACTTCATGTATCTTGTTAAACGTTGTGGATTCATAGACATGGGTTATAATGGTCCTGCATACACTTGGTGTAATAACCGCTTTACTTCTGTTCCTACTTACGAACGCCTTGATCGTTGTTTGGGTAATGCAGAATGGTGCGATGCTTTTCCTAACACTACAGTTTATAATCTTCCTATTATTTTGAGTGATCATGCTCCGATTCTCACCATTACGCAGCCTTCGGTCATTAGATGGAAAACAAATTTTAAATTTGAAAACTGGTGGTTGCTTGAAAAAGATTTCCAGGGAACAGCAAATCAAGCTTGGGTGGATTCGGCTAGAAAGCCTTTCCATGTTAGGACGGCTAATCTTGCAGGTGCTTTAAAGAAATGGTCCAAGAAGAAGAAGCCTTTACAATACCATCTTGATGCAATCCAGGCTGAAATTGAAGCCATACAAATGCAACCTGTACAAATACAGGATCATGCCAAGGAGGCAATTTTAACTAACCAATACGAGCAAACCATGACCAAGCTTACAGAGTTTTACAAACAGCGTGCTAAAAAGCATTGGGCTCATGATGGTGATCGTAATTCTTCTTATTTCCATAATGCTGTTACGAAAAGAAGAAGGAAGA
This sequence comes from Lolium rigidum, assembly GCF_022539505.1. Taxonomy (NCBI): domain Eukaryota; kingdom Viridiplantae; phylum Streptophyta; class Magnoliopsida; order Poales; family Poaceae; genus Lolium; species Lolium rigidum. The sequence continues at coordinate 247,603,070 of NC_061508.1, read as the reverse complement.
ATCGGATCTACACTATTAAAAATTGTGATAACAATCTGGTTCATAGTCCGGAGGATATAGCTGGCTGTTTTATTGATTACTTCTCGAATATTTTCACATCTGCTAATCCTGATTGGACTGCCGAACCTATGATTAATGTCTTACAGGAACAAATTGATCCCTTTGTTTACTCCATTCCAGACAAGGATGAACTTGTGCAGGTCTTAAAAGAAATGAAAAAATGTGCATCACCTGGACCAGATGGGTTAAATGTAGCTTTTTACTTGGCGGCCTGGAGATGGATTGGGGATGATGTTACAAAGATTGTACAAGATTTCTATAGAGACGGTAATCTCCATCCTAAACTGAATGAAACTCTCATTGCTTTGATACCTAAACAGGCTAATCCTTTAGTTCCTCAAGATTTTAGACCTATTAGTTTGTGTAATGTTATCTACAAAATTATTGCAAAATCCTTGGCAAATAGAATCAAGACTTTCCTCCCAAATTATGTTGATGAAACTCAACAAGCTTTTGTACAAGGTCGTAGGATTTCAAACAATGTTGCTATTGCTCAAGAAATAACACATTCTTTTCAGCTTTCTTCTTGGAAACAAAAAGCATTTATGCTCAAAATTGACCTTGCTAAAGCTTTTGATAGAATTGAATGGAGCGTCATAGCTAGGGCTCTTGCTCGTAAAGGGTTGAATGATCATTTCATTTATCTGATTCATAAGTGCATTTCAACTGCTACTTTTTCTGTTCAAATTAATGGCCAGCCGTTTGGTCGTTTTCGGAACACTCGAGGTATCCGTCAAGGTTGTCCTCTATCACCGTCCTTGTTTGTCCTTGCTGTTAATGAATTGTCGCTCTCCATGCATAGTGCTCTGGACTCGAATAATTTAGAGGGTATTTCTCTAGGCCCTGGTTGTCCGCCTCTCCACTCCTTGTTATTTGCAGATGATCTCATAGTGTGTGGATCGGCTTCAAATCAAGATGCTCAGACTATCTCTCAGGTAATCAATCATTTCTGTAACCTTTCCGGGCAAACTCCAAACTGGTCAAAATCAGCTATCCTTTTTAGTCATCATACTGACTCGTAACACTAAGCTTTACATTAAAAATTTGTTTCCTGCCCGGACATGGGCTCCTCTACTTTTCACCTAGGCCATCCTCTTATTCTCCCAGGGAAGAGCAGGTCTATTGCTTATGAGTTTTTAATTGACAGGTTCAAGGCCAAACTTACGAGGTTATAAAGCTAATAGACTTTCTCATGCTCGGCCGTCTCACTCTCATAAAATCTGTTTTTTCTTCCATTCCTGTTTATTACATGTCCAACATTTTGCTAAGCAAGAAAATCATTTCTAAACTTACTTCGGTGGTTCGAAAATTCCGGTGGACCGGTATTCAAGCATAATCAAAATTCAAAACCTCTCTGTCTTAGAGCCTGGCATGACATCTGCAGGCCTATTCACGAGGGAGGGTTAGGCATAAGAGATCTTTCTGTTATGAATAAAGCTTTGGTTTCCATGTCTGTTTGGAGACTGTTGAAAGAGCCTGATTCTCTTACGGCAAAAGTTTTCAAGGCTAAATATTTTCCTGACACTTCTATTTGGCGCGCTAATCATGCTATTCCTAAATCTGCCTTTTGGTCCTCGGCTTTACATGTGTTGCCTCTTATAGAAAAATCTTGTCATCTTCAGATTGCTGCAGGTAACTCCAGTGTTTGGTCCTCGCCATGGTGCGAGGACTGGAAGCAAATTTATGATCATTTGATTACCCAACCAGGTTCACCTTGCCCAGCAGTTATCAAGGATCTCTGGCAGAGCAATTCTAAGTGCTGGGATGAAGAAAAAATTTCTGCACACTTTGATGACGATATGAAGAATAAAATTATACAAGTTCCTCTTGCTAATGCTGATTTTCAGGACGAGTTGTGTTGGAAATATACTCCATCTGGTCAATGCACCACCAAAAGTGCATACAAGGTTTTCCTCCAGGAGACCCCCTCTCGAGGTGTTAGACGCACAGTTTCAGATTCGGAGAAACAATTGTTAATGCAAACATGGAAGAACTCCAAGTTGCCGCCAAGAGTGAAGACTTTTACTTGGCGTTTAATCAGAGGGGCATTAGCAACAGGTATGAGAGCTTCTCGTTTTTCCACTCACATTAAGAAAGAATGTGCAAGGTGTGGTGCCCCTGAGTCCGACTCCCATCTTTTCTTCCACTGCTCCTTTGCTCGCGCAGTTTGGTTTGCTTCCTTGGGGTTTAGAGCGATTCTTTTGCCCAAACTAGTTACCCTTCGGATATTATTCAACAAATGATCTCTGCATCTCATCCTGAAGCTTCTGTGCATCAAATCATGTCAATCCTCTGGAATGTTTGGAAAGCTCGAAATGATTTACTTTTCAACAAAAAAACTTGGTCTGTCAACAAAGTCATTTTTGCTGCTTCAGCCCTTCTATCGGCTGGTGTGGACGACGTTAAACTCTCTCAAAGTTTGAAGCCCGACTTGTCAATCGCTGCTAATGTTGTTCCTGCTCCTAGGAACACTTCTTTTGTATTGCCTGCAGGCCCGGTTGCATTTTCTGATGCGGCGTTAAGCTCCTCACCGTCGACAAGAGTTGCTGGCCTGGGAGTTTATTTGATGAATCCAGCTCACAATTCCACTATATATATACAGGCTTCGTCGACACATGTAGATTCTGTTTTGCAAGCTGAAGCGCAGGCCTTGGTACTTGCGGTGGCGGTGGTTCGGTCCCTTGGATGGAACAACGTGACATTTCTTTCGCATTGTCGGTACTTGTTGATGCAGCGGAGGCGGCTGATCTGATTTCCAAACCGGGACATTGGTCTGCTAGACCAATACTTGCTGAATTTTTCAGATGTAGGAGACAACACTTGGAGCATGTCATCAAGGTGCCAAGATCGAACAACAAAATTGCTCATTCCATAGCCAAAAGAGCACTCACAGATTACTCTAGATCCTTCTGCTCCTTCATTTGCAAATCTTCTCTATCCTTGTCTACCTGTAGGTGCAAGATGGCTCTTTGTAATCTTAGCATCCCTTTCGGGAAGCTACAGTCTGTACTCTGTCACGGTTGCTAATAAATAAATAAAAATTTCTTTGCCAAAAAAAAAAAAAAACTACTTAGTACCGTACTAATTTATACTTCCTCCGTCACGATTTAGATTTCTTTTGCAAAAACAACCCTAACTAGTCTACGACCAAACCCGTGATCCTTGCTTAAGGTTTAGTCAAAAGTCAACATATTTCAAGTTTGATTAAATTTATACGTAAAAATATAAATATTGACAATACTAAATTAATATCAATAGATTTACCTGGAAGTATAGTTTTTCAAAATGTCCATTTGATATTGTAGATATTCATATATTTTCGTATAAACTTGTTCAAACTTAGAAGATATTGACTTTTCGCTAAATCTTACGCGTCTTACATTTTGGAACGGAGGGAGTACTATTCTTCGTCACGATTTAGTCACCATTTAGATGTCGGACAGGTTCTGACGAGGGTGCTCCTCGGCAATGCTCACCTTTTGGGGCTTAGGGTTGACGGAATCCTGCAGCCTGACACGAGACATCGGATACCAAATAAACGGGAAGGAAGATTTACCCAGGTTCGGGCCCTCGATGAGGTAAACCCTTACTTCCTGCTTGACTGATCTTGATTATCGAAATTATCGGGTTACAATGGGGTAGCCGAAGGCTAAGACTATGATCTCGTCGAGAGGCTAAGATTTCTAATGACTTAGCTCTAGACTTGCAGTGGTTTTAGCTGCGGTGATTGTGTATCTCGGCAGAACCTCTCCTGGCTCTTATATTGCAGGCCAGGTTCCGAGAGTTCTATCCGGGTTCGACTAGGTTACAAAGAGTTCTACGTCCAAACTTTCCTTGTTCTTCGTCTTCTTGCCTTGTTCGTCAAGAATATTTCTTCGGAACCGACATAACGGCCCACCTTGAGCGGTGGATGATCTTCATGGGGTCCTGGTTGGGCCGTACGAGGTACCATAATATTGGTTACCCGAAGGGTAATGCCCACATCAGTAGCCCCCGAGTAACTGGCTGAAGTAAAGCTTCGGGCAGGGACTAAAATTGTCTTCTGTCGAACGTCCATAACTGTCGGAAGATCTTGATCTCTTGAAACAAAAAGCTCATTTTTATCGGGTGCGTGTTCAGCGCTCCCGATGGGAGTAGCTCCTGAGTCTAGGAACCGATTGCAACCGTGTGTAGACTCAAGTTGTACTACTCGAATGTTTCCGGTTGTCGATGTTTTCGGCAAACTGTCGTGGTCATCCGATATCTTCAAGTAAAGTCATGCCAATTGATAGTACGTAAGGGATTTGAGTAACGTGCCTAGTTTTTACTCGATAAATCCATGATGGTTAACTGCCAATGGCAAAACAATGTTACTCTACTCAGAATCAAGTCCCCGAGCATGATTCTGGATATTCTGAAACCTTCGAATCTATAATTTTCATCGGGTGCGTCCAGCGCTCCCGATGGGAGTAGCCCCCGAGTCTAGGCACGGATGCTTGCAACCGTGTGTAGACTCCAGTCGAGCAACCTGATGTTATAATTTCCTTCGGACGCTTCATGAAGAGTCGATACTTTTGGTGACATCATCAATGACGTTACCACTGCGGCGGTTCGATTGACAGGACATGACCTGATGGGCCCACCCTACTTTTGTGCGGTCAGTTAGGAAATGACTAGTCCTTACGCGTTGACCGAGGCGCCTCCTCGATTTCCGCACGTAGTGGGAGTAATGGGCCACGGGTTTATCTCTCTCTTTGACACGTGTATGACTGGATCCTTGCCCATCTTCCCATGATGCCAAAATAACGGCCACGATCCCCAATCATTCATTGCTATAAATGGAGGACCCCTTTACGTTTTTACTTTTTACGTCTCCCATACTACTCATCTTCTTAAAATATGCAGGGATGAACCACGGGGGCATCCCCAAGCTTAGACTTTTCACTCTTCTTGATCATATTGTATCATCCTCCTCTCTTGACCCTTGAAAACTTCCTCCACACCAAACTCAAAACAATCTCATTAGAGGGTTAGTGCATAATTGAAAATTCATAGATTCAGAGGTGACATAATCATTCTTAACACTTCTGGACATTGCACAAAGCTACTGAAAGTTAATGGAACAAAGAAATCCATCAAACATAGCAAAACGAGGCAATGCGAAATAAAAGGCAGAATCTGTCAAAACGGAACGATCCGTAAAGACGAATTTTTTAGAGGCACTCGGACTTGCTCGGATGAAAATGCCCAAATTGAATGAAAGTTGCGTACATATCTGAGGATCACGCACATAAATTGGCAGATTTTTCTAAATTTTCTACAACAGGGGCGGCTCAATTTCGTGACAGCAAGAAATCGTTCTCGCAGCAGTAATCCAAATCTAGTATTGACTTTACTATCAAAGACTTTACTTGGCACAACAATGCAATAAAATAAAGATAAGAAGAGGTTGCTACAGTAGTAACAACTTCCAAGACTCAAATATAAAACAAAGTGCAGAAGTAAAATAATGGGTTGTCTCCCATAAGCGTTTTTCTTTAACGCCTTTCGCCTAGGCGCGAAAGTGTGAATCAAGTATTATCAAGAGATGAAGCATCAACAGAGGGGTTTGGAGTTTTCTCAACTATGCATTGTATCTTATCTATGTAAGTTTCAGAGGCTCCTTTTTCATTACTCTTAGGCTTGCTATTCTCATCAAACAAATTTTCAGGAACAAACCAACCATAGTTATTTTCTAGAGCTTCATGCATTCCTAGGATCTTACAAGGTATTGTTGTCTTAATCCCCCCTTCACAATTAACTTTATTAGTGTACTTTAATCTATCTTTTTCCATTTTTTCAAGGGTACTAGCAAAGTTGGTATAAGAGCCAAGCATCTTATATTTAATAAAGACTTTTCTAGCCTCTCTTGCTACACCACCAAATTCTTTAAGAAGGGTTTCTAAAACAAAATCTTTCTTTTCTCCTTCCTCCATATCACAGTGTAAGAAACATATGTTGAATTATAGGATTGAGATTAAAAAATTTAGTTTCCAACATGTGTACTAAAGAAGCAACAGCAATTTCATAAGTAGGAGCAAGTTCTACCAAGTGTCTATCTTCAAAATCTTCAGATGTACTAACATGAGTGAAAAAATCTTCTATATTATCTCTCCCAATGATAGACCCTCGTCCTACCGGTATGTCTTTTAGAGTGTACTTAGGAGGAAACATGATGAAATAAACAAAAGATAAATAAAGTAAATGCAAGTAACTAATTTTTTTGTGTTTTCGATATAGAGAACAAGACAGTAAATAAAGTAAAGCTAGCAACTAATTTTTTTGTGTTTTTGATATAAGAGCAAACAAAGCAGTAAATAAAGTAAAGTAAAGCAAGACAAAAACAAAGTAAAGAGATTGGATGTGGGAGACTCCCCTTGCAGCGTGTCTTGATCTCCCCGCAACAGCGCCGAAAAATCCTTGCCGATGGCGTGGTAGTAGTTAACACACGTCCGTTGGGAACCCCAAGAGGAAGGTGTGATGCGTACGACGAACGAGTTTTCCCTCGCATGAAACCAAGGTTATCGAACCGGTAGGGAGTCAAGGAACACGTGAAGGTTGTTGGTGACGGAGTGTAGTGCGGCGCAACACCGGGGATTCCGGCGCCAACGTGGAACCTGCACAACACAATCAAAGTACTTTTCCCCAACGTAACAGCGAGGTTGTCAATCTCACCGGCTTGCTGTAAACAAAGGATTAGATGTATAGTGTGGATGATGATGTTTGTTTGCGAAGAACAGTAAAGAACAATTGCAGTAGATTGTATTTCAGATGTAAAAGAATGGACCGCGGTCCACAGTTCACTAGTGGTATCTCTTCTATAAGATAAATAGCATGTTGGGTGAATAAATTACAGTTGGGAAATTGACAAATAAAGAAGGCATAACAATGCACATACATATATCATGATGAGTACTATGAGATTTAATCAGGGCATTACGACAAAGTACATAGACCGCTATCCAAGCATGCATCTATGCCTAAAAAGTCCACTTTCGAGGTTATCATCCGAACCCCTTCCAAGCATTAAGTTGCAAACAACGAGACAATTGCATTAAGTATGGTGCGTAATGTAATCAACACAAATATCCTTAGACAAAGCATCGATGTTTTATCCCTAGTGGCAACAAGACATCCACAACCTTAGAACTTTCTGTCACTCGTCCCATATTCAATGGAGGCATGAACCCACTATCGAGCATAAATACTCCCTCTTGGAGTTACAAGTATCAACTTGGCCGAGCCTCTACTAGCAACGGAGAGCATGCAAGAACATAAACAACATATATGATAGATTGATAATCAACTTGACATAGTATTCAATATTCATCGGATCCCAACAAACACAACATGTAGCATTACAAATAGATGATCTTGATCATGATAGGCAGCTCACAAGATCTAACATGATTGCACAATGAGGAGAAGACAACCATCTAGCTATCGCTATGGACCCATAGTCCAAGGGTGGACTACTCACACATCGATCCGGAGGCGATCATGGCGATGAAGAGACCTCCCGGAGATGATTCCCCTCTCCGGCAGGGTGCCGGAGGCGATCTCCTGAATCCCCCGAAATGGGATTGGCGGCGGCGGCGTCTCGCGGAAGGTTTTCCGTATCGTGGCTCTCGGCACCGGGGGTTTCGCGACGAAGGCTTTAAGTAGGCGGAAGGGCGGAGTCGGAGGAGTCACGGGGGCCCCACACGCTAGGGCCGCGCGGGCCCCCTCTAGGCCGCGCCGCCCTAGTGTGGCGGCGCCCCGTGGCCCCACTTCGTTTCTCCCTCGGTCTTCTGGAAGCTTCGTGGAAAAATAAGACCCTAGACGTTGATTTCGTCCAATTCCGAGAATATTTCCTTTGTAGGATTTCTGAAACCAAAAACAGCAAAAAATAGCAACTGGCTCTTCGGCATCTCGTCAATAGGTTAGTGCCGGAAAATGCATAAATATGACATATAATGTGTATAAAACATGTGAGTATCATCATAAAAGTAGCATGAAACATAAGAAATTATAGATACGTTTGAGACGTATCACCAGCCCACGAATTTCTTCGTTCTCTCCTCTTTTTCTACGCGATTTAGCTCTGGCAGCTGACTCCTAATTCCATCCTTCATCTCTCGATTTTCATCACTTGTGTGCGAGGCTTTCCTCGGCATCGACCCCCACTGGGGTCTATGGAGGAAGATCTTTTACGTTAAACGCCACAATGGCAAAGAGGGCCCTCATGTGGTTGGCGGTGTCGGCTTTGTCGTCAGGAAGGAAGTTAACTACTTCAACTTCCCAATGAGGGAGTCTGTCTAAGGCTGGCGACAGACGTGGTTCTATCTTCGGGACATCCCAGCATCAGGCCGGCGCTCCAATCTACCTCCATTCGAAGATGTTCTTGCTGCTGTGCCGAAGAAATCTTGGCAAAACACTATGACGACTGAAGAGAGCGAAGTAGCCGATCAACTATATGAAAAAATCTTGGATCTAAAGAATGCAGAGGGTCAGACGATGTGTGGCACTGAAGTAGTCATAGTGTTTTTAAAGCGTCGGGTGCAGCCAGTAATGTCAAGGGTTCACCAACTCTGGCTGTATACTGGTGTCAATGGGAAATCAAGGGTCAGCCCGACTGATTTCTCTGAGGAAGATCTTCGGGACGAGGTGCGGCGTCTAACTTGCCTCAGCCAGAAGGATAACATAGCTATGACTTCGGCTCGCCCTCCTCTCGATCTTAAACACCTTCCTTCTGAGGTAATTGTTTTATTTGTTTCTGCATCCGACGTTATTTTCGCTTCTGAATCAAAGACTTGTTATTTTTCTTTCGACTGGCTTCTACCGTTGCTCAATACTATCCATCGACACCCGAAAGTGGAATAGCTCCAGAAGATGAAGATGCTTCCGAAGAAACCGAGGATGATCCGAATATCTTTGAGGATAGCGATGCTTTGGGTGATGAAGCCCCCGAGGACGATGCACTTGTCAAGTCCATGCGTCGTAGGAAGATTAACGAAGACCTGATGACGATCGCGGAGTCGAGTCCTAGCGGACGAGATGACGATGATGTTGACGTAGTTGCTTCTCCTGCACCTTCTCGAGAAATTTCGGCTCCTCGGGTCACAAAAAGACCATCAAGACTCTTCGCTGAAGAGGATGACTTGGAGTCGATTTCGTAAGTTTTTCTTTTAACCCCTCCTTTTCACTTGTACTTAGCTTCTTTCAGTTTGACTGAAATTCATATCTGCTTTATCCAGCTCCAAGGATGATGACGATGTCCCTCTTTCAAAGAGGGCTAAAGTATTATCTGACAAGGCAGAGTCTGCAAAGGAGTCAATTCCTTCAACTGCTGGAAATGATCGCATGGCCACTCCTCTGCCAAGAACAGTCGTGGCCAAAGTTCCCCTTTCAACATGTAATCCTTCAGCAAGCGCCTCCGCTCCTTCAACTTCGCGTGATCATGTAAAAATTTCTTTTTCAGTAAACAATATCCAGCTTAGTATCCACCAGCCCCCGAGCCGATGATTGGCTCTTTGAAGAAAGCCAAGTATAGGTTAAGATATGCCCGTTATATATTCTGACATAATCCTTCAATTCCCTTGCTACAACCAATTTATGCCACAGTTGATGATGTGGTAGATTTTACTGATCAATTCACTCGACTGGAGTCAGAAAACGTCCAACTTCGCAAGGCTGTTAAAACTTCGGCTGATCAAGTGCTAGAAGCTAACAGGCTAGCAGCCGAAGCGAAAAGCGAAAACACATGCTTAAAGGGAGAACTGAAGAAGTTGAAGAAGATGATGAAGGATGAACAAGAGGCAAGGCACAAGGCTTTTGTTGAAGCTGATGAAACGGAAGGTGCCCTACGCGAGTCTATTGGAAATTTGATAAGTAAGATTTCTTCATGTTTGTATGCACCTTTTCCAGAATACTTCACTATTTGTAATGAGTTGTTTCTCCATAATATTCAAGGTACTGCCGACATGCCTGTCGACCATACGAACAAGCTTCGAGTGGACTCGATGTCGGATACTCTTACATATGCGACTAAGTCCAGCAAGCAGATCCAAGATTGTTCTCAATGATGTTCCCGAAGCTGGACCAAAACAAGACTCTTGGGGATATGGCAGATACTTTCTTCATCGACTCCTCGGACACCATTTAGGTATTGAAGCGACGCTCTCGTCTTTATGGAGCAGTCCTTACTTTCCAACTTTTGATGGGGCATGGACTTGGTTCTGAGCTGGAGAAACTATGTGAAGCATTGCCAGTAGATGCCAACGATTGCCTTGTCGACCTTGAGCCTTTCAAGCAACCCTCATTGTTGTGTGCCAATTGGCTCCTTAAATTGGTTGATGAGGACAAGAAGAAAGTTGCATCTGGAGCTGCACCAAGTTCATCGGCACAGATATCAGCACAGATTTGAATAAGCCTGGCCTACTAACTTTTTAGTTATAACCCCAAATACATTTCCCTTTGCTTTGTAATGACTTAAGATGTTTTTGCTGTCAGGACTTTAACTTTTATCGTATCCTTTTGAATGAAACGCTTTGCTGACTCCCGATGGGAGTTTTTCTGCATTCGATGATTTTCTGAGGATGTATGTTAAATATTTTGTTGCGGACTCCTTCGACTTCTTCCCGAGTCGAGAATTCTTTGAATTATTCTGCTATTGATGAATCGAAACTTGTGTGTCTCCTGCGCGATCAAATTTCCCAATTGAATAAAGATAGAGTTGGTCTTCATACTATGGCAGCATTGGTGAAGAAGAAGAGCGAAATTGCTGCTGCGGTCGAACAGCATGCTTTAGATCGCCTCCGTGTGGCTACTGAGATCTTAAGCTGTAAGTAGTCAGTCACCTCTTTTTGTTTCATTGATACTTCTATAAGTTTTCTTCTGCTAACTTGCTCTTTGTCTTCAAAAGTCGTTGCTTCCGATGAATCAAAAGAGAATAAGCGGATCCACGAGAAGATTGCAGCAATGACCGACATTATCCACCCGAAGTGTGAACTGTGATCAAATAGATCAAAGGCCGTAATCGTGGCGAAGTTCGAGTATCGAGCTGAAAAATTTCATTATTACTTCGACAAGTACCATGCTCATCTAACCATGGTATGGAAAACCATGTTTCCATTGGATCGATCCAGCACCCGAGACTTTGTCTGCTTTATTCAATCGATTCAAAACTCCAATTAGAATTCGATCTTTGGTGCGCAAAGAACTTCTTGCTGGAGCCGAACTTGCACTTGCTTCTGTTTTAGCATGTCATCCGACCATGGATTTAGAATCCATAGCCAATGCTAATGTGAGATTAGATCAATATTATCCCATAGCTAGGCATCCTGCTAATATTATTATTTCTAGGATGGAGGCAGGTACCGAAAGAGATTTGAAGAATCAAGAAGACCAAGGGATCTTGCCATGATAGATTTTTTTAAAGTATTTTTGTACGTAGTGAGATTTTGTAAGGAATCTCTCCCTTTTAAGATAATATTGGGTTGCAAGGAGTAACATTGTATGTACTTGATGTTCTTTTTTAACATCATTATGAGTCGTTGAACCGTAAGTCAAGCTGAAATATTTTGTCGAAGGCAACTGAGTGATCACGTCAGTTTAATCGCTCGACGGCCCCGTAGTAATCACAATTTTTGTAGAGTCGCTTGTATGTTTTGTAAGAGCGACACCCTATGAGTAAACGAGGGAATTATACGCTTTTTATTCAGCTTCGTAACACGATGCACCGGTATGAGCCTTTCGTATGTTATATTGTTTCCACCAATTGCACCACTCGCAAGTTTATTGGAGGATTTTGTTGTTATTCTTTTTTGATAAAGACTTATGGTTTCCGAGTATTGCCGGAAAAACCATAGTGCGTCGATAACCATAGCTCCCGATGGAAGTAGTAGTTAACGACATCATTGAAATATTTATTTGCAGCCCCCAAGTATTGACGGGTAAGCTATGACATGTAGTTTAACTGGAGCTCGCGATGTGAGTAGTGGTAGTCGATAAAAAGATCCCTAAACATTTGTTCGAGTGAAAAAGATAATAATATAGATGAATACGTATTAGGCTAAGAAGCCTTTATCCAAACAGGAAAAAGGTCGAGTCCTACGCATAGAATCGTCATAAGTGTGCGACGTTCCATGGGTTCCCAACATCTTTTCCCGAATAGGGTTCTTGAGGCGATAAGCTCCTCCTGGTATAACTTCAGTGATAATAAACGGTCCTTTCCATGGAGACTCAAGTTTCAGAGTTCTTTCTTGCTTCAACCGTAGTTCTACATCACCAACGCTGAAACTTCGGGTTCGAACTCATCGACTATGATAATTCCATATTGCCTTCTGGTATAATGTGGTTCATGCTAAAGAGATGTCTCGAGCCTCATCAAGAAGATCCACAACATCTTGTAGTGCGTGAACAGAGGTTGCCTCTGTATATGCGGCCACCCGAGGTGCTTCAAAGCGAACACCGGTAGGTAGAACAGCTTCGGCTCCGTAGACAAGGAAGAACGGAGTATATTGCGTTGACCTATTTGGTGTAGTCACTAAACTCCAAAGTACTGACATTAATTCTTCGACCCATGCTCCAGCTACACTCGTAAGATGCTTTTTAATGCTATCATAGATTAGGCCATTGATCCTTTTGATTTGCCCATTGGTCTGAGGATGTGCAACCGGAGAAAATTTGATCTTGATACCGTTACTGTTGCAGAAGTGATGGAATTCCTTAAAAATCAAAGTTGGTTCCATTGTCTGTAATGGTGCTATGAAGCACACCAAAACGACAAGTTATTACTTTGAAGAATATGACAGCAGTCTTGGCTCTCTGATTGGTGACTGGTATGGCCTCGATCCACCTGGTGAATTTATCAACTGCTACCAATAGATGAGTATAACCACCAGGCGATGATTTCGACAGTGAAGCAACTTGGTCAAGTCCCCATTGCGTAAAGGGCCTGGCCAAAGGTATTGTCATTAGGTCCGTGGCAGGTGCATGTGGTTTTGGTGCAAAACGTTGGCAAGGATCGCAATTCCGAACTAAGTCTCTTGCATCGGCTGCTGTTGTTGGCCAATAAAATCTATCTCTAAAAGCTTTGGCCACAAGTGCTCTACTGCTTGCATGATGACCACAGGTCCCTTCGTGTATTTCTCGCAACAGAGCATTTCCATCGTTAATGGCGATGCACCGTTGTAAGATGCCAGAGATGCTTCGCATATAGAGGTCACCATACACTATGACAAATGCCTTGGATCATACGATGCGTCTAACTTCCGTTGGATCGTCTCGCAATCGCTGCTCCATCAAATATGCCAGAAAAGTTTCGGTCCATAAAGGTTCAAGGAGAAGAACTTGCTGTTTAGATTTATCAGTAATATTTTCGGCAGCTTCCTAGAGCGTAGCCCCCGAGTTAGTAGCCGATACTTTTGGAGGTGCCAAAGTTTTTATTTTAATGGACCTTTGAGTAATTACTTCACAGAAAACTCCATCCGGAACAGAAGAGCATGTAGAGCCGATATTAGCTAAAGTGTCGGCTTCTTCGTTGCTAGCTCTGCCGATGTGTTTTAACTCGCAGCCTTCAAACTTGGCTTCCATTGATTGATACAACTGACGATAAGCAATCATATTCTCGCTGATAGCATCGCATAAAGTCATTGACTGCTGAACCAAGAGATTTGAATCTCCATAAATATCCAGACGAGTAGCTCATGCTTTGGCCATACGCATCCCGTGTAGTAATGCTTGTACTCTGCTTCATTATTTGTTGGTAACGAGAAATTCATCCTTAGAACATATCTCATCTTGTCTCCTTGCGGAGAGATTAGCACTACTCCGCCTACTACACTTGTGCTTCGTTTAGATCCATCAAAATATATCGTCCACGAACCCGACATGTCGGGTGCTGTCGGGATTTGCGACTGGATCCAGTCGACCAAGAAATCAGGAAGAACTAGGGACTTGATTGTTGTTCGGTTAACATAAGAAATATCATGCGGTGCTAACTCGATAGCCCATTGAGATACTCTGCCTGTAGCTTCTGGGTTGGTGAGTATGTTCTTCAATGGTGCTTTCGGTGACAACGATGATCGGATGTTCTGCGAAATAATGTTGTAACTTTCGTGATGTCCTCCATACGGCATATGCCAACTTCTGGTGATGAGGATATCGTTGTTTTGCCGGTGAGAGTGCCTCGCTAAGGTAGTAAACGGGATGTTGCACTGTGATGTCTACGGGTGCTTCTATTCTTGTAGACAGTGTTGGGCCTCCAAGAGCAGAGGTTTGTAGAACAGCAGCAAGTTTCCCTTAAGTGGATCACCCAAGGTTTATCGAACTCAGGGAGGAAGAGGTCAAAGATATCCCTCTCATGCAACCCTGCAACCACAAAGCAAGAAGTCTCTTGTGTCCCCAACACACCTAATAGGTGCACTAGTTCGGTGAAGAGATAGTGAAATACAAGTGGTATGAATGAATATGAGCAGTAGTATCGGCGCCAGTAAAAGTGCTTGCTGGCGTGCGGTTGATGGTAGTAATATTGCAGGAAGTAAAGATGCAGTAGAAACAAGAAACAAGCAACGATAGCAGATATTTAGGAACAAGGCCTAGGGATCATACTTCACTAGTGGACACTCTCAACATTGATCACATAACAGTAATAAATAGATAGATGCTAGACTCTACACCCTCTTGTTGGATGATGAACACCACTAACCGTGTAGGATTACACGAACCCTCAATGCCGGAGTTAACAAGCTCCACAATATTCAATGTTCATATTTAAATAACCTTAGAGTGCATAACAGATCAACATAACCAAACCAAGTACTAACATAGCATGCACATCTGTCACCTTCACACTACGAAAGGAGGAATAGATCACATCAATACTATCATAGCAATAGTTAACTTCATAATCTACAAGAGATCACAATCATAGCCCACGCCAAGTACTACACGATGCACACACCGTCACCATTACACCGTGCGTAAGGAATAAACTACTTTAATAACATCACTAGAGTAGCACATAGATGAATTGTGATACAAAACTCATATGAATCTCAATCATGTAAGGCAGCTCATGGGATCATTGTATTGAAGTACATAGGAGAGAGATTAACCACATAGCTACCGGTACAGCCCCGAGCCTCGATGGAGAACTACTCCCTCCTCATGGGAGATAGCAGCGTTGATGAAGATGGCGGTGGTGTCGATGGAGGAGCCTTCCGGGGCACTTCCCCGTCCCGACGGCGTGCCGGAACGGACACTCCTGTCCCCCGCATCTTGGCTTCGCAATGGCGGCGGCTCCGGAAGGTTTTCTCCGGTTTCGTCAAACCCGATAGGGTTTTTAGGCCGGGGACCTTTATATAGGCGAAGAGGCGGAGTCGGAGGGTCGACGAGGCGACGACACACTAGGGGGCGCGACCAAGGCCCGGGCCGCGCCACCCTGTCGTCCGGGCCCACAGGGCCCTCCTCTGGCGGCTCTCGGGTGTTCTGGAAGCTTCGTGGAAAAATAGGATGCTGGGCGTTGATTTCGTCTGATTCCGAGAATATTTTCTTACTAGGATTTCTAGAACCAAAAACAGCAGAAAACAGGAACTGGCCCTTCGGCATCTCGTCAATAGGTTAGTTCCGGAAAACGCATAAATATGACATATTTTTTAAAAAACATGTAGATATCATCAATAATGTGGCATGGAACATAAGAAATTATCGATACGTCGGAGACGTATCAGCATCCCCAAGCTTAGTTCCTGCTCGTCCCGAGCAGGTAAACGATAACAAAGATAATTTCTGGAGTGACATGCCATCATAACCTTGATCATACTATTGTAAACACATGTAATGAATGCAGCGATCAAAACAATGGTGAATGACATGAGTAAACAAATGAATCATAAAGCAAAGACTTTTCATGAATAGTACTTCAAGACAAGCATCAATAAGTCTTGCATAAGAGTTAACTCATAAAGCAATAAATCAAAGTAAAGGTATTGAAGCAACACAAAGGAAAATTAAGTTTCAGCGGTTGCTTTCAGCTTATAACATGTATATCTCATGGATATTGTCAATGTAAAGTAATATAACAAGTGCAATATGCAAGTATGTAGGAATCAATGCACAATTCACACAAGTGTTTGCTTCTTGAGGTGGAGAGAGATAGGTGAACTGACTCAACATGAAAGTAAAAGAAAGGTCCTTCAAAGAGGAAAGCATCGATTGCTATATTTGTGCTAGAGCTTTTATTTTGAAAACATGAAACAATTTTGTCAACGGTAGTAATAAAGCATATGTGTTATGTAAATTATATCTTACAAGTTGCAAGCCTCATGCATAGTATACTAATAGTGCCCGCACCTTGTCCTAATTAGCTTGGATTACCGGGATTATCATCGCAATACACATGTTTTAACCAAGTGTCACAAAGGGGTACCTCTATGCCGCATGTACAAAGGTCTAAGGAGAAAGCTCGCATTGGATTTCTTGCTTTTGATTATTCTCAACTTAGACATCCATACCGGGACAACATAGACAACAGATAATTGACTCCTCTTTAATGCATAAGCAATTAGCAACAATTAATGTTCTCATATGAGATTGAGGATATTTGTCCAAAACTGAAACTTCCACCATGATTCATGGCTTTAGTTAGCGGCCCAATGTTCTTCTCTAACAGTATGCATGCTCTAACCATTAAACGAGTGGTAAATCTCCTTACTTCGGACAAGACGGACATGCATAGCAACTCACATGATATTCAACAAAGAGTAGTTGATGGCGTCCCCAGGAACATGGTTATCGCACAACAAACAACTTAATAAGAGATAAAGTGCATAAGTACATATTCAATACCACAATAGTTTTTAGGCTATTTGTCCCATGAGCTATATATTGCAAAGGTAAAGAATGGAAATTTTAAAGGTAGCACTCAAGCAATTTACTTTGGAATGGCGGAGAAATACCATGTAGTAGGTAGGTATGGTGGACACAAATGGCATAGTGGTTGGCTCAAGAATTTTGGATGCATGAGAAGTATTCCCTCTCAATACAAGGCTTAGGCTAGCAAGGTTATTTGAAACAAACACAAGGATGAACTGGTGCAGCAAAACTCACATAAAAGACATATTGTAAACATTATAAGACTCTACACCGTCTTCCTTGTTGTTCAAAACTCAATACTAGAAATTATCTAGACTTTAGAGAGACCAAATATGCAAACCAAATTTTAGCAAGCTCTATGTATTTCTTAATTAATGGGTTCAAAGTATATGATGCAAGAGCTTAAACATGAGCACAACAATTGCCAAGTATCACATTATCCAAGACATTTTACCAATTACTACATGTAGCATTTCCCGTTTCCAACCATATAACAATTAACAAAGCAGTTTCAACCTTCGCCATGAACATTAAAAGCTAAGAACACATGTGTTCATATGAACCAGCGGAGCATGTCTCTCTCCCACACAAGCATTTATTCAAACAAAAACAAAAACAAAACAAAAACAAAAACAAAAACAAAAACAAAAACAAAAAGACGCTCCAAGTAAAGTACATATGATGTGACCGAATAAAAATATAGTTTCAAGGGAGGAACCTGATAATTTGTCGATGAAGAAGGGGATGCCTTGGGCATCCCCAAGCTTAGATGCTTGAGTCTTCTTATAATATCCAGGGATGAACCATGGGGGCATCCCCAAGCTTAGACTCTTCACTCTTCTTGATCATAGTATATCATCCTCCTCTCTTGACCCTTGAAAACTTCCTCCACACCAAACTCGAAACAAACTCATTAGAGGGTTAGTGCATAATCAAAAATTCACATGTTCAGAGGTGACACAATCATTCTTAACACTTCTGGACATTGCACAAAGCTACTGGACATTAATGAAACAAAGAAATCCATCCAACATAGCAAAAGAGGCAATGCGAAATAAAAGGCAGAATCTGTCAAAAGAGAACAGTCCGTAAAGAAGAATTTTATTGAGGCACCAGACTTTCTCAGATGAAAATGCCCAAATTGAATGAACGTTGCGTACATATCTGAGGATCGCTCACGTAAATTGGCATAATTTTCTGAGTTACCTACAGAGAATTAGGCCCAGATTCGTGACAGCATGAAATCACGTTTCGCGCAGTAATCCAAATCTAGTATGAACCTTACTATCAAAGACTTTACTTGGCACAACAATGCAACAAAACTAAGATAAGGAGAGGTTGCTACAGTAGTAACAACTTCCAAAACACAACAAAACAGTAGCAAAATAAACACATGGGTTATCTCCCAAGAAGTTCTTTTTTTATAGCCATTAAGATGGGCTCAGCTGTTTTAATGATGCACTCGCAAGAAATAGTAGTTGAAGCAAAAGAGAGCATCAAGAGGCAAATTCAAAACACATTTAAGCCTAACATGCTTCCTATGCATAGGAATCTTGTAAATAAACAAATTCATGAAGCATGATGCAACAAGCATAGAAGGATAAAACAAGTGTAACTTCAAAATTTTCAGCATATAGAGAGGTGTTTTAGTAACATGAAAATTTCTACAACCATATTTTCCTCTCTCATAATAACTTTCAAGTAGCATCATGAGCAAACTCAACAATATAACTATCACATAAAGCATTCTTATCATGAGTCTCATGCATAAAATTATTACTCTCCACATAGGCATAATCAATTTTATTAGTTGTAGTGGGAGCAAATTCAACAAAGTAGCTATCATTATTATTCTCATCATCAAATATAGGAGGCATATTGTAATCATAATCAAATTTATCCCCCATAACAAAGTGTACTAAAAGACTACTATCATTATAATCATCATAAATAGGAGGCAAAGTATCATCAAAGTAAATTTTCTCCTCAATGCTTGGGGGACTAAAAATATCATGCTCATCAAAGCCAGCTTCCCCAAGATTAGAATTTTCCATATCATTAGCAACAATGGTGTTCAAAGCGTTCATACTAATATGTTCCATCGGTTTTTTAATTTTCGCATCAAACCATCCATGTCTTAAATCAGGAAATAGAATAAGAAGCTCATTGTTGTCCATTATGCCAAACTAGTGTAAACAATAAACAAAAAGATGCAATTGCAGGATCTAAAGGAAATAGCTTCGAGCACACACACAACGGCGCCGTAAAAGTACTTTACCCGGGACCGGAGTATGAGAGCCTTTTACCTTTCCTCCCCGGCAACGGCGCCGTAAAAGTGCTTGATGTCTACGGGTGCTTCTATTCTTGTAGACAAGTGTTGGGCCTCCAAGAGCAGAGGTTTGTAGAACAACAACAAGTTTCCCTTAAGTGGATCACCCAAGGTTTATCGAACTCAGGGAGGAAGAGGTCAAAGATATCCCTCTCATGCAACCCTGCAACCACAAAGCAAGAAGTCTCTTGTGTCCCCAACACACCTAATAGGTGCACTAGTTCGGCGAAGAGATAGAGAAATACAAGTGGTATGAATGAATATGAGCAGTAGTAACGGCGCCAGAAAAGTGCTTGTCGGCGTGCGATTGATGGTAGTAATATTGCAGGAAGTAAAGATGCAAGAAAACAAGAAACAAGCAGCGATAGCAGTATTTAGGAACAAGGCCTAGGGATCATACTTCACTAGTGGACACTCTCAACATTGATCACATAACAGAATAAATAGATAGATGCTAGACTCTACACCCTCTTGTTGGATGATGAACACCACTAACTGTGTAGGATTACACGAACCCTCAATGCCGGAGTTAACAAGCTCCACAATATTCAATGTTCATATTTAAATAACCTTAGAGTGCATAACAGATCAACATAACCAAACCAAGTACTAACATAGCATGCACACCGTCACCTTCACACTACGAAAGGAGGAATAGATCACATCAATACTATCATAGCAATAGTTAACTTCATAATCTACAAGAGATCACAATCATAGCCCACGCCAAGTACTACACGATGCACACACTCGTCCCCATTACACCGTGTGAGGAATAAACTACTTTAATAACATCACTAGAGTAGCACATAGATGAATTGTGATACAAAAC
Source organism: Lolium rigidum (assembly GCF_022539505.1). NCBI lineage: Eukaryota > Viridiplantae > Streptophyta > Magnoliopsida > Poales > Poaceae > Lolium > Lolium rigidum. The sequence goes on along the minus strand of NC_061508.1, from coordinate 247,582,974 downwards.
TCATATGAATCTCAATCATGTAAGGCAGCTCATGAGATCATTGTATTGAAGTACATAGGAGAGAGATTAACCACATAGCTACCGGTACAGCCCCGAGCCTCGATGGAGAACTACTCCCTCCTCATGGGAGACAGCGAGCGTTGATGAAGATGGCGGTGGTGTCGATGGAGGAGCCTTCCGGGGGCACTTCCCCGTCCCGGCGGCGTGCCGGAACAGAGACTCCTGTCCCCCAGATCTTGGCTTCGCGATGGCGGCGGCTCTGGAAGGTTTTCTTTGGTTTCGTCAAACCTGATAGGGTTTTTAGGTCAGGGACCTTTATATAGGCGAAGAGGCGGAGTCGGAGGGTCGACGAGGCGACAACACACTAGGGGGGCGCGGCCAAGGCCTGGGCCGCGCCACCCTGTCGTCTGGGGCCCACAGGGCCCTCCTCTGGCGGCTCTCGGGTGTCTCGGAAGCTTCGTGGAAAAATAGGATGCTCGGGCGTTGATTTCATCCGATTTCGAGAATATTTCCTTACTAGGATTTCGGAACCAAAAACAGCAGAAAACAGGAACCGGCCCTTCGGCATCTCGTCAATAGGTTAGTTCCGGAAAACGCATAAATATGACATAAAGTATGTATAAAACATGTAGATATCATCAATAATGTGGCATGGAACATAAGAAATTATCGATACGTCGGAGACGTATCACACTGCCATGGACTTTCCCTTCTTCTGCGCGTTCGATGATGAGCACAGTGCTGACGACTTGTATAGTTGCCGCTATATAGAGCAGCATTGGCTCCCTGTCCTGTGGAGTCACGAGGACTGGAGAGGTCGACAAAACCTTCTTCAAGTTGTCGAAAGCATCATGTGCCTCTGCTGTCCACTCAAAATTTTCAGATTTCTTCATCAGCTTGTAGAATGGCAAGGCCTTTTCTCCCAGTTTTACAATAAATCTAATAATGGCTGCCAATCGTCCAGCCAAATGTTGCACCTGTTGTAGACTCTTGGGTGGCTCCATGTCAAGAACAGCTTTATTTTTCAAAGGATTAGCTTCTATCCCTCTGGCTGAAATAAAGTACCCGAGTACTTGGTCTCCTGGTACTCCGAAGAAGCATTTCTTCGGATTCGGCTTTATTTTGTATATGTCGAGATTGTCGAAAGTTTGTCTCAAATCATCGATGAGAGTAGCCGCATTTCTGGTTTTGACGATGATGTCTTCGATGTAAACATCAATATTTTGGCCAATCTGCTCTCCAAGGCAGGCTTCCATGCACCGCTGATAGGTTGCACCCGCGTTTTTTAATCCGAAGATCATGACGTTTGTTGACGCGTAAAGCACACGCCCATTGGGAACCCCAAGTGGAAGGTGTGATGCGTACAGCAGCAAGTTTCCCTCACTAAGAAACCAAGGTTTATCGAACCAGTAGGAGTGTAGTGCGGCGCAACACCAGGGATTTCGGCGCCAACGTGGAACCTGCACAACACAATCACAATACTTTGCCCCAACTTAACAATGAGGTTGTCAATCTCACCGGCTTGCTGTAAACAAAGGATTAAACGTATGGTGTGGAAAATGATGTTTGTTTGCGAAGAACAGTAAAGAACAGAGTTTGCAGTAGATTGTATTTCAGATGTAAAAGAATGGACCGGGGTCCACAGCTCACTAGTGGTGTCTCTCCAATAAGATAAATAGCATGTTGGGTGAACAAATTACAGCTTGGGCAATTGACAAATAAAGAGGGCATAACAATGCACATACATATCACGATGACTACTATGAGATTTAATCAGAGGCATTACAACAAAGTACATAGACCGCTATCCAAGCATGCATCTATGCCTAAAAAGTCCACCTTTAGGTTAGCATCCGCACCCCTTCCAAGTATTAAGTTGCAAACAACGGACGATTGCATTAAGTATGGTGCGTAATGTAATCAACACAAATATCCTTAGACAAAGCATTGATGTTTTATCCCTAGTGGCAACAGGACATCCACAACCTTAGGGGTTGCCGTCACTCCCCGCATTCAATGGAGACATGAACCCACTATCGAGCATAAATACCCCCTCTTGGAGTTACAAGTATCAACTTGGCCAGAGCCTCTACTAGCAACGGAGAGCATGCAAGAACATAAACAACACATATATGATAGATTGATAATCAACTTTATGTCATTATTATGCCTTTTCCGGAACTAACCTATTGACGAGATGCCGAAGGGCCAGTTGCTGTTTTCTGCTATTTTTGGTTTCAGAAATCCTAGTAAGAAAATATTCTCGGAATCGGACGAAATCAACGCCCAGCATCTTAGGATTGCATGAAGCTTCCAGAACACCCGAGAGCCGCCAGAGGGGGCCACAGGCCCACCAAACAGTAGGCCGGCGCGGCCAAGGGGGGGCCGCGCCCCCCTGTTGTGTCGTCACCTCGTTGACCTTCTGACGCCGCCTCTTCGCCTATTTAAAGGTCCCTGACCTAAAACCTCGATACGGAAAAGCCACGGTACGAGAAACCTTCCAGAGCCACCGCCATCGCGAAGCCAAGATCTGGGGGACATGAGTCTCTGTTTCGGCACGCCGCCGAGACGGGGAAGTGCCCCCGGAAGGCTCCTCCTTCAACACCACCGCCATCTTCATCAACTCTGCTATCTCCCATGAGGAGGGAGTAGTTCTCCATCGAGGCTCGGGGCTGTACCGGTAGCTATGTGGTTAATCTCTCTCCTATGTGCTTCAATACAATAATCTCATGAGCTGCCCTACATGATTGAGATTCATATGATGATGCTTGTAATCTAGATGTCATTATGCTAGTCAAGTGGGTTTTACTTATGTGATCTCCGGAGACTCCTTGTCCCACGTGTGTAAAGGTGACAAGTGTGTGCACCGTGTGGGTCTCTTAGGCTATATTTCACGTGAATACTTATTCACTCGTTATGAATGGCATAGTGAAGTGCTTATTTATATCTCTTTATGATTGCAATGTGTTTTGTATCACAATTTATCTGCGTGCTACTCTAGAGATGTTATTAAAGTATTTTATTCCTCCTGCACGGTGTAATGGTGACAGTGTGTGCATCGTGTAGTACTTGGCGTAGGCTATGAATGTGATCTCTTGTAGATTATGAAGTTAACTATTGCTATGATAGTATTGATGTGATCTATTCCTCCTTTCGTAGTGTGAAGGTGACAGTGTGCATGCTATGTTAGTACTTGGTTTGGTTATGTTGATCTGTTATGCACTCTAAGGTTATTTCAATATGAACATTGAATATTGTGGAGTTTGTTAACTCCGACATTGAGGGTTCGTGTAATCCTACACAGTTAGTGGTGTTCATCATCCAACAAGAGGGTGTAGAGTCTAGCATCTAACTATTTATTCTGTTATGTGATCAATGTTGAGAGTGTCCACTAGTGAAAGTATGATCCCTAGGCCTTGTTCCTAAATATCGCTATCGCTGTTTGTTTACTCGTTTTACCGCATCTATACTTTCTTCAATATTACCACCATCAACCACACACCAGTCCCGGACAGCAAAGCACTTTTCGGTGCCGTTGCTACTCGCTCGCATTTATTCATACCACATGTATTTCACTATCTCTTCGCCGAACTAGTGCACCTATTAGGTGTGTTGGGGACACAAGAGACTTCTTGCTTTGTGGTTGCAGGGTTGCATGAGAGGGATATCTTTGACCTCTTCCTCCCCGAGTTCGATAAACCTTGGGTGATCCACTTAAGGGAAACTTGATGCCGTTCTACAAACCTCTCGCTCTTGGAGGCCCAACACTCGTCTACAAGAATAGAAGCGTGCGTAGACATCAAGCTATTTTCCGGCGCCGTTGCCGGGGAGGAAAGGTAAAAGGTTCTCATACTCCGGTCCCGGTAAAGTACTTTTCCGGCGCCGTTGTGTGTGTGCTCGAAGCTATTTCCTTTAGATCCTGCAATTGCATCTTTTTGTTTCTTGTTTACACTAGTTAGGCATAATGGACAACAATGAGCTTCTTATTCTATTTCCTGATTTAAGACATGGATGGTTTGATGCGAAAATTCAAAAACCTATGGAACATATTAGTATGAACGCTTTGAACACCATTGTTGCTAATGATATGGAAAATTCTAAGCTTGGGGAAGCTGGCTTTGATGAGCATGATATTTTTAGTCCCCCAAGCATTGAGGAGAAAATTTACTTTGACGATACTTTGCCTCCTATTTATGATGATTATAATGATATTGGTCTTTTAGTACCGCCTCGTTATGGAGGATAAATTTGATTATGATTACAATATGCCTCCTATATTTGATGATGAGAATAATAATGATAGCTACTTTGTTGAATTTGCTCCCACTACAACTAATAAAATTGATTATGCCTATGTGGAGAGTAATAATTTTATGCATGAGACTCATGATAAGAATTCTTTATGTGATAGTTATATTGTTGAGTTTGCTCATGTTGCTACTGAAAGTTATTATGAGAGAGGAAAATATGGTTGTAGAAATTTTCATGTTACTAAAACACCTCTCTATGTGCTGAAATTTTTGAAGCTACACTTGTTCTATCTTCCTATGCTTGTTACTTTTTTCTTCATGAACTTGTTTATTTACAAAACTCCTATGCATAGGAAGCATGTTAGACTTAAATTTGTTTTGAATTTGCCTCTTGATGCTCTCTTTTTCTTCAACTACTATTTCTTGCGAGTGCATCATTAAAACTCGCTGAGCCCATCTTAATGGCTATAAAGAAAGAACTTCTTGGGAGATAACCCATGTGTTTATTTTGTTAAAGTACTTTTATTTTGTATTTGTGTCTTGGAAGTTGTTACTACTGTAGAAACCTCTCCTTATCTTAATTTTGTTGCATTGTTGTGCCAAGTAAAGTCTTTGATAGTAAGGTTCATACTTGATTTGGATTACTCGCGTGAACATGCATTTCTTGCTGTCACGAATATGGGCCTAATTCTCTGTAGGTAACTCAGCAAATTATGCCAATTTACGTGAGTGATCCTCAGATATATACGCAACTTTCATTAAATTTGAGCATTTTCATTTGAGCAAGTCTGGTGCCTCAATAAAATTCGTCTTTACGGACTGTTCTGTTTTGACAGATTCTGCCTTTTATTTCGCATTGCCTCTTTTGTTATGTGGGATGGATTCCTTTGTTCCATTGACTTCCAGTAGCTTTGGGCAATGTCCAGAAGTGTTAAGAATGATTTTTTCACCTCTGAACATGTGAATTTTTATTATGCACTAACCCTCTAATGAGTTTGTTTCGAGTTTGGTGTGGAGGAAGTTTTCAAGGGTCAAGAGAGGAGGATGATATACTATGATCAAGAAGAGTGAAGAGTCTAAGCTTGGGGATGCCCCCATGGTTCATCCCTGGATATTATAAGAAGACTCAAGCATCTAAGCTTGGGGATGCCCAAGGCATCCCCTTCTTCATCGACAAATTATAAGGTTCCTTCTCTTGAAACAATATTTTTATTCGGTCACATCTTATGTACTTTACTTGGAGCGTCTGTTTGTTTTTGTTTTTGTTTTTGTTTGAATAAATGCTTGTGTGGGAGAGAGACATGCTCCGCTGGTTCATATGAACACATGTGTTCTTAGCTTTTAATGTTCATGGCGAAGGTTGAAACTGCTTCGTTAATTATTATATGGTTGGAAACGGGAAATGCTACATGTAGTAATTGATAAAATGTCTTGGATAATTTGATACTTGGAAATTGTTGTCCTCATGTTTAAGCTCTTGCATCATATACTTTGCACCCATTAATGAAGAAATACATAGAGCTTGCTAAAATTTGGTTTGCATAATTGGTCTCTCTAAGGTCTAGATAATTTCTAGTAAAGAGTTTGAACAACAAGGAAGACGGTGTAGAGTCTTATAATGTTTACAATATGTCTTTTATGTGAGTTTTGCTGCACCGGTTCATCCTTGTGTTTGTTTCAAATAACCTTGCTAGCCTAAACCTTGTATCGAGAGGGAATACTTCTCATGCATCCAAAATCCTTGAGCCAACAACTATGCCACTTGTGTCCACCATACCTACCTACTACATGGTATTTCTCCGCCATTCCAAAGTAAATTTCTTGAGTGCTACCTTTAAATTTTCCATTCTTTACCTTTGCAATATATAGCTCATGGGACAAATATCTTAAAAACTATTGTGGTATTGAATATGTACTTATGCACTTTATCTCTTATTAAGTTGTTTGTTGTGCGATAACCATGTTTCTGGGGACGCCATCAACTACTCTTTGTTGAATATCATGTGAGTTGCTATGCATGTCCGTCTTGTCTCGAAGTAAGGGAGATTTACCACTCATTTAATGGTTAGAGCATGCATAATGTTAGAGAAGAACATTGGGCCGCTAACTAAAGCCATGAATCATGGTGGAAGTTTCAGTTTTGGACATATATCCTCAATCTCATATGAGAACATTAATTGTTGCTACATGCTTATGCATTAAAGAGGAGTCCATTATCTCGTTGTCTATGTTGTCGCGGTATGGATGTCTAAGTTGAGAATAATCAAAAGCGAGAAATCCAAATGCGAGCTTTCTCCTTAGACCTTTGTACAAAGCGGCATAGAGGTACCCCTTTGTGACACTTGGTTAAAACATGTGTATTGCGATGACAATCCCGGTAATCCAAGCTAATTAGGACAAGGTGCGGGCACTATTAGTATACTATGCATGAGGCTTGCAACTTGTAAGATATAATTTACATGATACATATACTTTATTACTACCGTTGACAAAATTGTTTCTTGTTTTCAAAACCAAAGCTCTAGCACAAATATAGCAATCAATGCTTCCCTCTGCGAAGGGCCATTCTTTTACCTTTTATGATGAGTCAGTTCACCTATCTCTCTCCACCTCAAGAAGTAAACACTTGTGTGAACTGTGCATTGATTCCTACATACTGATGACGCGTAAAGCACACGCCCGTTGGGAACCCCAAGTGGAAGGTGTGATGCGTACAGCAGCAAGTTTCCCTCAGTAAGAAACCAAGGTTTATCGAACCAGTAGGAGCCAAGAAGCACGTTGAAGGTTGATGGCGGCGGGATGTAGTGCGGCGCAACACCAGGGATTCCGGCGCCAACGTGGAACCTGCACAACACAACCAAAGTACTTTGCCCCAACGAAACAGTGAGGTTGTCAATCTCACCGGCTTGCTGTAACAAAGGATTAACCGTATTGTGTGGAAGATGATTGTTTGCAGAGAAAACAAGTAAAAACAAGTATTGCAGCAGATTTGTATTTCAAGTATTAAAAGAATGGACCGGGGTCCATAGTTCACTAGAGGTGTCTCTCCCATAAGATAAAAGCATGTTGGGTGAACAAATTACAGTCGGGCAATTGACAAATAGAGAGGGCATAACAATGCACATACATGTCATGATAAATATAGTGAGATTTAATTGGGCATTACGACAAAGTACATAGACCGCCATCCAACTGCATCTATGCCTAAAAAGTCCACCTTCAGGTTATCGTCCGAACCCCTTCCAGTATTAAGTTGCAAAGCAACAGACAATTGCATTAAGTATGGTGCGTAATGTAATCAATAACGACCTATTTCTAGTTTGGTATTAGAATGCAAAGAGAACAAACACATAGAGGGCGTAGCATCAATGTTTTATCCCTAGTGGCAACAGCACAACACAACCTTAGGGGTTTCTGTCACTCCCCCAGATATCAATGCAGGCATGAACCCACTATCGAGCATAAATACTCCCTCTTGGAGTTACTAGCTTCAACTTGGCCAGAGCCTCTACTAATAACGGAGAGCATGCAAGATCATAAACAACACATAGGTAATAACTTGATAATTAACATAACATGGTATTCTCTATCCATCGGATCCCGACAAACACAACATATAGCATTACAGATAGATGATCTTGATCATGTTAGGCAGCTCACAAGATACAACAATGAAGCACAATGAGGAGAAGACAACCATCTAGCTACTGCTATGGACCCATAATCCAGGGGTGAACTACTCACTCATCACTCCGGAGGCGACCATGGCGGTGTAGAGTCCTCCGGGAGATGAATCCCCTCTCCGGCAGGGTGCCGGAGGAGATCTCCGTAATCCCCCGAGATGGGATTGGTGGCGGCGGCGTCTCTGGAAGGTTTTCCGTATCGTGGTTTTTCGCATCAGGGGTTTCGCAACGGAGGCTTTAAGTAGGCGGAAGGGCAGAGTCGGGGGGCTGACGAGGGCCCCACGCCACAGGTCGGCGCGGCCAAGCCCTGGGCCGCGCCGCCCTATGGTGGTGGCCCCTCGTGGCCCCACTTCGTATGCTCTTCGGTCTTCTGGAAGGTTCGTGGCAAAATAGGACCCTGGGACTTGATTTCGTCCAATTCCGAGAATATTTCGTTACTAGGATTTCTGAAACCAAAAACAGCTGAAAACAGCAACTGGCACTTCGGCATCTTGTTAATAGGTTAGTTCCAGAAAATGCACGAATATGACATAAAGTGTGCATAAAACATGTAGGAATCATCAATAATATGGCATGGAACATAAGAAATTATCGATACGTCGGAGACGTATCCATCCCTAGCTTAGTTCTCGCTCGTCCCGAGCAGGTAAAACGATAACAAAGATAATTTCTGAAGTGACATGCCTTCATAACCTTGATCATACTATTTGTAAACATATGTAATGAATGCAGCGATCAAAACAATGGTAATGACATGAGTAAACAAGTGAATCATAAAGCAAAGACTTTTCATGAATAGTACTTCAAGACAAGCATCAATAAGTCTTGCATAAGAGTTAACTCATAAAGCAATAAATCAAAGTAAAGGCATTGAAGCAACACAAAGGAAGATTAAGTTTCAGCGGTTGCTTTCAACTTATAACATGTATATCTCATGGATAATTGTCAACATAGAGTAATATAACAAGTACAATATGCAAGTATGTAGGAATCAATGCACAGCTCACACAAGTGTTTGCTTCTTGAGGTGGAGAGAGATAGGTGAACTGACTCAACATAAAAGTAAAGAGAATGGTCCTTCAAAGAGGAAAGCATCGATTGCTATATTTGTGCTAGAGCTTTTATTTTGAAAACATGAAACAATTTTGTCAACGGTAGTAATAAAGCATATGAGTTATGAAAATTATATCTTACAAGTTGCAAGCCTCATGCATAGTATACTAATAGTGCCCGCACCTTGTCCTAATTAGCTTGGACTACCGGATCTTTGCAATGCACATGTTTTAACCAAGTGTCACAATGGGGTACCTCCATGCCGCCTGTACAAAGGTCTAAGGAGAAAGCTCGCATTTTGGATTTCTCGCTTTTGATTATTCTCAACTTAGACATCCATACCGGGACAACATGGACAACAGATAATGGACTCCTCTTTAATGCATAAGCATGTGAAAACAATTATTATTCTCATATGAGATTGAGGATATATGTCCAAAACTGAAACTTCCACCATGATTCATGGCTTTAGTTAGCGGCCCAATGTTCTTCTCTAACAATATGCATGCTCCAACCATTAAGGTGGTAGATCTCTCTTACTTCAGACAAGACGGACATGCATGGCAACTCACATGATATTCAACAAAGAATAGTTGATGGCGTCCCCGTAAACATGGTTATCGCACAACAAGCAACTTAATAAGAGATAAAGTGCATAAGTACATATTCAATACCACAATAGTTTTTAAGCTATTTGTCCCATGAGCTATATATTGCAAAGGTGAATGATGGAATTTAAAGGTAGCACTCAAGCAATTTACTTTGGAATGGCGGAGAAATACCATGTAGTAGGTAGGTATGGTGGACACAAATGGCATAGTGGTTGGCTCAAGTATTTTGGATGCATGAGAAGTATTCCCTCTCGATACAAGGTTTAGGCTAGCAAGGTTATTTGAAACAAACACAAGGATGAACGGTGCAGCAAAACTCACATAAAAGACATATTGTAAACATTATAAGACTCTACACCGTCTTCCTTGTTGTTCAAAACTCAATACTAGATATTATCTAGACTCTAGAGAAACCAAATATGCAAACCAAATTAGCAAGCTCTAAGTGTTTCTTCATTAATGGGTGCAAAGTATATGATGCAAGAGCTTAAACATGAACACAACAATTGCCAAGTATCAAATTATCCAAGACATTTTAGAATTACTACATGTATCATTTTCCAATTCCAACCATATAACAATTTAACGAAGAAGAAACTTCGCCATGAATACTATGAGTAGAGCCTAAGGACATACTTGTCCATATGCTACAGTGAGCGTGTCTCTCTCCCATAAAGTGAATGCTAGGATCCATTTTATTCAAACAAAAGAAAAACAAAAACAAACCGACGCTCCAAGCAAAGTGCATAAGATGTGACGGAATAAAAATATAGTTTCAGGGGAGGAACCTGATAATGTTGTCGATGAAGAAGGGGATGCCTTGGGCATCCCCAAGCTTAGACGCTTGAGTCTTCTTAGAATATGCAGGGGTGAACCACCGGGCATCCCCAAGCTTAGAGCTTTCACTCTCCTTGATCATATTGCATCATACTCCTCTCTTGATCCTTGAAAACTTCCTCCACACCAAACCCGAAACAACTCATTAGAGGGTTAGCGCATAATAAAAATTCACATGTTCAGAGGTGACACAATCATTCTTAACACTTCTGGACATTGCATAAAGCTACTGGACATTAATGGATCAAAGAAATTCATCCAACATAGCAAAAGAGGCAATGCGAAATAAAAAGGCAGAATCTGTCAAAATAGAACAGTCCGTAAAGATGGATTTTATTAGGCCACCAGACTTGCTCAAATGAAAATGCCCAAATTGAATGAAAGTTGCGTACATATCTGAGGATCATGCACGTAAATTGGCTTAATTTTCTGAGCTACCTACAGGGAGATAGACCCAGATTCGTGACAGCAAAGAAATCTGGAACTGTGCAGTAATCCAAATTTAGTACTTACTTTACTATCAAAGACTTTTCTTGGCACAACAAAACTCAAAACTAAGATAAGGAGAGGTTGCTACAGTAGTAAACAACTTCCAAGACACAAATATAAAACAAAAATACTGTAATAAAAACATGGGTTGTCTCCCATAAGCGCTTTTCTTTAACGCCTTTCGCCTAGGCGCAGAAAGTGTATCTCAAGTAACATCAAGAGATGAAGCATCAACATCATAATTTGCTCTAATAATAGAATCATAAGGTAACTTCATTCTCTTTCTAGGGAAGTGTTCCATACCTTTCTTGAGAGGAAATTGATATTTAATATTACCTTCCTTCATATCAATAATAGCACCAACGGTTCGAAGAAAAGGTCTTCCCAATATAATGGGGCAAGATGCATTGATTCAATATCCAAGACAACAAAATCAACGGGGACAAGGTTATTGTTAACCATAATATGAACATTATCAACTCTCCCCAAAGGTTTCTTTTTAGCATTATCAGCGAGATTAACATCCAGATAACAGTTTTTTCAATGGTGGCAAGTCAAGCATATCATAGACTTTCTTAGGCATAACAGAAATACTTGCACCAAGATCACATAAAGAATTACAATCAAAATCTTTGACCCTCATTTTAATGATGGGCTCCCAACCATCCTCTAGCTTTCTAGGAATAGAAGTTTCAAGTTTTAGTTTCTCTTCTCTAGCTTTTATGAGAGCATTTGTAATATGTTTTGTGAAAGCCAAATTTATAGCACTAGCATTAGGACTTTTAGCAAGTTTTTGTAAGAACTTTATAACTTCAGAGATGTGGCAATCATCAAAATCTAAATCATTACAATCTAAAGCAATGGGATTATCATCCCCAAGGTTGGAAAAATTTCAGCAGTTTTATCACAGGCAGTTTTCAAGCAGCTTTAGCAGGCTTGTGTAATTTTGCGCGCTTTGCACTAGGAGTAGAAGCATTGCCAACACCAATTATTTTACCATTGATAGTAGGAGGTGCAGCAACATGTGAATCATTAGTATTGCTAGTGGTGGTAATAGTCCAAACTTTAGCTACATTACCTTTTTTAGCTAGTTTT